>NC_081184.1:156879694-157065627 GCF_029867415.1 Vicia villosa
CGACTTGGAGTGGAAGGGAAAGATAATGGTCGTCACGTTTCATCGTAGCCCTTTTCCCGAAAATTACCAATTTCCAACTTTTGTAAATACTCCGTGGAATCAAGCATTTGGCTGATTACCATTCCATATATAATAATTTGAGCCTTGTGCTTTTCCTTTGCAATCTAGTCTTATTCAGTTTCTTGAAATGCATTTTAAATTTAAACAGTCGTTTTCTTGAAACAAATGTTTTCATAAAATAAAATGAATTTACTTGCAAAAATAAAGGTGAAATTTCTTTCTGAGGTTTGCAAACAGTAGGAAGAATGCAAACAGTTGCTCCGAGAACGGTTGAGACTCCGGGAACCTATATTTCCCCATGAGGTCGCTTTGCGAACATCTCCCGATGACGGATCTTCACTTCAATTCATATTACTTACTTCGGACAGCGGACAACTAATAACCAGATATTCCCGACAGAGTTCGAACTCCAAGAAGAGGACATCTTCTGATCAACAAGAATTCAAGAAGTATCATTAGGATTTTACATCCGCGACAATTCTATTCACATTCACTTTACATTTTATAATTGTCATAATGTTCATGCATACATTACATCACAACTGCATAGTCAAATTAGGCTTTTAATCGTGAGAATGCCCGAGTCATGAGGGCATGAACTCCAGTTTCCCCTGCAAGTCCTGGAGAAACTTTTTCCTGCAAGACAACGATCCATGTAGAGAGATTTCCCCAAGCAAGTCAACAGATGGTAGTCTCCCTCAAGGAGATAGTTTGTTCACTTTTGGAATTCCTTTGCCGAGATTCTCCTGCAAAGCAACATTCAACAGTCTTTTTCAGATAAGATAGTCTGCTTCGCATTTTGGGCTTCCCCAAAAGTTTGGCATTTCCCCAGCAAGGTCGAGAGATGCCACCTTCTTTTTCGTCAAAGAAAATAATTCAGAATCTCCCAGCAGATCGACAAATGATTCCCCAGCAGAATCAGTGAATGGTAGTCTTCATCCAGAAGATAGTTCATGATCCCCAGCGGAGTCAACAAATGGTAGTCTTTCCCCAAGGAAAGACAGTTTGTCTGTTAAATACTCAAGAGATCGACAAATGGTAGTTTCTTCAAACAGTTTGTCTGTTTCAGGGATGTTTAGTTCCCCACAGAGTCAATAAATGGTAGTTTTCCCCTTAAGAAAACAGTTTGTTGATTCCCCAGGCACCAATCGACAAATGGCAGTTTTCACCCCGAAAACAGTTCGTCTGCCTTCAAAACAAAGTCATTAGCCCCTCAAAAAGCATGGGCCCATATGACAATCTTTCAAAGATGCCAGGTCAAAAAGGGAAGATGGCAAAGTTTCTTTATTACCGTCAAATGGTATCTCATCTCCAAGTGCTGATGAGAAGTTTGATGAGGAAACAAATCTTTGAAGTTTCTTTATTTACCGTCAAATGGTATCTTACCTCCAAGTGCTGGTAAGAAGTTTGATGAGGAAACAAACCTTTGAAGTTTCTTTATTTACCATCAAATGGTATCTCATCTCCAAGTGCTGATGAGAAGTTTGATGAGGAAACAACCTTTGAAGTTTCTTTATTTACCGTCAAATGGTATCTTACCTCCAAGTGCTCGTAAGAAGTTTGACGAGGGAACAAACCTTTGGAAATTTTCTCTTTATCTGAGATATTGTCCAAACGCAACTAAGACCAGTTTCGAGATTTGGACATCCGGAACGGGAGGAGGTTGTTTACCTTTCTCTAAGTATCAACACTTAGTTAAAGAAGATGGATTGCGCATCCTACATTGCCATCCATTCACCAGAATCTACATCAAGTATTTCTGCAGGAGTTTGTCTCCTCATCCCCCGCCAAGTGCGACAACGGGATCAAATCATGCAAAGATTTTATCAATTACAACATCTCAGGAGCGCCCAAAATTCGGGCATTCTTTGATATTTAAGTCTCTTTTACGCAGGAGAGATCGAGATCTCAATCTCTCTCCCTCCAGATAAAAGAAACTTAAATAGGGGCATCTGTCATACCCTAATTTTTGACCCCCCTGAGATGATATATCTTCAGGATTTTTTATCAGGTCAAGACAAGTACCCAGAGCAGTCATTTCTCCATCTGGTACCTAATCGAGGATGCTCAAAGACAAGAAAGCTCAGGCAAAGGATCAGTCAATACAAAGACTAGTCTCTAATACAATCATGGGGCTCAAAAACTTCACTTTTCTCATCTATGATTGATTAGACATCCAGTCATATGAGTACAGGTTTACTCAGGTCACCAGACTAGGGTTTTGAGCCTATCAAGGACTGAAATCAGGGATCACATCTGGGAAACCCTAAAAAACCTCAGAGGGTCATTCAAAGACATCAATCATCTTCAAATAACTCATATTACAAGGTCTACTAGACATCACACTTCAATTCAAAGTCTACAGTCATTACTTTCACATGGTCGACAAATTAGGGTTTTGACCTAATTCACCAAGATAGTTGACTTCTGATCAGGGCATGAATCCAAAACTCAAGACATGATTCAAGGATCTCTACTACCTCCATATAATCCATTTATATCATCCATTTGAGGAGAAGATCTTATTTCTACACAAAAGCCCAAAAAATTCACTTTGTCAGGAAAAAGTCAACTGTGAAGGATCATCATTGACTTTTAAGGTTTTTGGTCAAAAAATGACTTTCAAAGATCAATATCATCAATATATGGATGTCAAAGTCATTTGGCCAAAGGAATTCAAAGAAATTCATCAAGGAGCGAAAAGTCGGGAATTAGGGTTTTTGAAGGCATGGTGAGATCTCAAAATTTCACCTACACAACTCAAAAAACTTCCAACATGAAAGTTGTAGATCTTGCCAAATAAAACAACATCTTACAAGGGAACTTTTTTCAAAAGATCAACCATTTATGAAGTTTTGGAAATTTTGAAGTTTAGGTCATAAACACTTAGAAATTTTTCTAAGTGTTTTAACCTAGTTTCTTCCAACTTTGGCCTCATTTTTCACAAATTTCCCAAAGGATTCTGAAGAAGACATAAACTAATGATTTAAAGTAGATGTTTAGGGCTTTCCAAATTGTGTTCAACCTTCTCAAAATTCAATTTGAGCTAAGAGTTATGCTTGTTCAAAGTTGGCCTCATGAAGTAAAATTATAGGTCATGCATCATTTTGGAACTTTGAAATTTTGTGCACATGACCTCAAATACAGATGCTACATGACCCATAATACATCTGCAAACATGCCATGCATTCATTTTCACCATGCCATAAGAATTGAAGAAGATTCTAAAAACAAGAACATGTGATTATGTAATGATTACATTTGTGAATTTATGGCAAATTGATGAATCACCCAAGGAATCTTCTCACCAACCAATTAGAGCTCATTTCTGGCTCAGAATTGTCCCCTAATATCAAGCAAAATCGAGGGCTAGGGGATTGATCAAATGGAATCAAAATTCTCATCATTGCATAAGAGATATTTGCAAATTTCCTTCATGGCTAAGAAACCAAATCAACTTCACTAAGCAAGCTCACTCTCTCAATCAGTACTGAGTCATTTGCCTATAAATAGGAGAGCATACTTCAGTAGAAAAACACACCAAAGCAACCATATTACTTGCTTTCTCTTTCTCTTCTTTTGTTCATTGTTTTTCAAAGTTCTTTGGCAAGAAGAATCGATTTCTTCAAACCAGAGCTTATCTTTGGGAAGTGAGCATTCTAACATCTCAAGGGAGGTCATTTGAGGTGATCCAAGCACCTGGATCACTTCTGTAGGTGGAGGAACACCATTGTTGCTCTCACTTTGGAGCATTTGCAGTTGGAGGTCCATGGAGTAATTCAGGAGGTTCTGAGCCAAGCCAATCATCCAGGCACACTCCTCAGGTCATAGTGAAGCTAACCAGATGGCTGCAGCCCATCTGTAACTCTAAATTCAACACCCTCCATGTTCACTTGAAGCTGAAATCGAGGGAGGTCCATAGAACAATTCAGAAGGATTCAGGCTATAATAAACATCCAGTTAGCATCATTGAGTCTCAGGGAAGCTATTGAGATCATTCATTCAAGCCCAGGTGCCCTCAATCATCCTCACGACCTTCAGTTTCAGAGGTAAGTTTCTGAACCTCACCTCTTTAATTTAAGCACTCTTTGTGATAAAGCTCGATTCTATCTTGTTCAGCATCATCAGAGGATTGAAAACCCTCTATCATCATTCATTTATCTTTCAGCATAGCCATTTAATTTGATTTTTAAGTTTTAGGGTTCTTCACGATTTCTGGTAAATTAGTTAGATGTAGTTAATATAAGTACATGTTAGTTACATATTTAGAATCGTGAGTAAATTTAGAGCAAGTTTGGTCTTTACATCTTTGCAATTGGTGGAGAAATGAGCAAGTTCATAAATTTGAAATTTGAGAGCTTGAGGTTGAAGACGAAGATGGTGGTGGCGCGCAATTTTCAAACTCAGGTCTAAGTTTATTTTATTTTGATTGATACCTGTTTCATTAACGACTAAAACGTGATAGCCCAGTGGTAGAGAGTGTTTGTGTGTTGCGCGTGCCCAAAGTCTGGGGTTCGAATCCCCCTCGCCCCAGACTTTTTGATTCTTTTATTTTTTCAATGATTTACTACTTGTTTTAAAACATAACCAAATGAGCGCAAGTTACTATCACCATGCGCGCGCTGGCCCAGTGGTTTGGTTTTGGGTGTGTGACCTAAAGGGCGTGAGTTCAAGCCTTGGTGAAGACATTTCTATATTTTTTACCACTTTTCACACTTATTTCCTTCACAACTTCACATAAATATTTAACCTATCAAATTAAATCATTTTCACTTCATTTTTCACACACTTCTTATTTAACATATCTATTTTGTGAATAATCAAAAAAATCATAAAAATATTATTTATTTCATGTATTTTTATTAGGTTTAAAATAGTATGTTTTAAGTGTTTTCTTAAATACTTTAAATATATATTATCACTTTATTTTAACCTAATCACTTTGTAAATAAGTTTATGATAAAACCCTAATTATTTAGGTCTTAATTAAGTAAAAATCTTTATTTTTACTTTGATTAAGTTGACTTTTGTCAATTTTCAAAGCTGTTATCAATCTCCGATTAAACGGATGATTAAGGTTTTCAAACAACAAAACCTTATATCGTTTCAAATCATTTTCAACTGCTTTTATCACCAGTACTGCAAAGTACTGGGCCTCTAATAGAGTGTAAGTCCCAAAAACCTTCTCTTCTTAGCTTGTTTTCAAAACTGTATTTTCAAAATCTTCTTTCTGTTTTCAAAACATTCTTCTGGTATTTGAAGGGCATTATTCCCGGTGAAACTCTTCAGATACCTATGTGACCTTTGTCCATCTTCACTTCTTCTGTTTTCAAAAACCATTAACTGTTTATCATATATATATTCAACTGTTATCAACAAAAACAACAAAAATACTGTTGAGGCTCTGTACATACTTCTTCAATGGCCTCCACTCCATCCAGGTTAGGCTTTACAAGCTTTCAATTTACAGTCTTTATTTAAATTACTGTCAAATATAAACTGTGCATATATTAGTTTAGAACTGCGTTTGAGTATAAACCCTAGGACAGTTAAACTATATATATATTATAGGAATATGACCTAGGATTGAGAATGTCTTCCCGGTGAAGGCTCTTTCCTAATTAGAGATCTGTAGTTCAAACCCCCAAGATGAATTATTCCCGGTGAAACATCTTGGCAAAAACCTTAGAATCCAAAAAAGAGGACACATCCACCCAAAGAGGAATTATTCCCGGTGAAACCTCTTACCCGTTTGCTTAGAGCCAAAATAAGTTCAAAACTACATAGCTTTCTCTTGTGCTATAACAAGGACCCTCGATTAGCCTCCTCTTGGGCTTTGTACAAGGACCCACAGGCTTCTTAAAAGAATTTCCAGCTTCCTCTTGAGCTTGTATACAAGGACCCATCAGGTTTCTTATAAACATAGGAACAGGTCTTTAGTCACCTTTTAGCCTATCCTGGTGAGTTTCTTCCAATTTAAACCAGACTTTAAACAAGCTAAGTTTGTCTCAATTTTGCATTGAGTACACTTTTTGGAATGAGAGACATGGACAGTCTCTGTCACCCTCATCTTCATCAATCTTCCTTAGCAGAGTCTAGGATCCATGTTTGATCATCCTCAGCATTGAGTCAGCCTTCATCTTGGGCTTTAAACAAGAAGTCTCACTAGATAATCTTTCTGCCATTCATTTTAATGTCAAAACCCCTGGAAAGGGTTAGCCTCCAACATCTGTCTAAAATGTCAAAACCCCTGGAAAGGGTTAGCCTCCAAAGTCAATTAATAAGAATGTCAAAAAATAAATAATTTCATTCTCTTAGGAGATAATTTCCCCAAAAGAGTCAAAACCCCTGGAAAGGGTCAGCCTCCAAAAAACATGATAAAAGTCAGTCTTTTAACAGACAAATTCACCAGCTGAGTCAAAATCCCTGGAAAGGGTTAGCTTCCAAAGAAAAATAGTCTTTTAATAAATAAAACCTCCTCAGTAGAGTCAAAACCAACAAAAACAGTTAGCCTCAACCTTGGGCTTCATACAAGGCACCCAAACAATAAAACTCCCCTGTCAAGAGTCAGCCTCAACCTTGGGCTTTGTACAAGGCAGATAATAGAGTCTCCCCAGTGAGTCCTTCATCACTCAGTAGCCACAACCTTGGGCTTTGTACAAGGCAGATAAACCATATCTTTCATGTGTCAAAGATTCCTAACACTTAGAATCTTTCCCCATATAGTCATCAATACTTAATTCATTTAAGAGTCCGCCACAACCTTGGGCTTTGTACAAGGCAGAAAATAGTGTTTTTCCCTAGCTAAAGTCAGCCACAACCTTGGGCTTTGTACAAGGCACATAAATAGAGTCTCCCTAAGTAGAGTCAGCCTCAATTCTGGGCTTTGTACAGAACACTAAAATACCCTGTAATTAATCCCCAGTGGAGTCATCTCCCAGAGTCAATAATATTAATTAATCAATCAAAAAGCCTCAAGCTTGGGCCTCATACAAGCCAGCTAAAAGTCAAATCTTTTATACAGTAGATAGACATAGCTTATCTCCATAAAGAGATGTTTTTACTACTCTACCACATTCAAACAAACAAACATTCCATTTCAATTTTAATCAAGTCTCCCATTTAGGATTTTGAAAGGCATGAGCTGGCAGTAAAACCCAGACATGTGGTAACTTTCCCTAATTTGGATGAGCATCTTTCTTTCATTTAAGAGGCATTTGACTGGTATACTTGCACATACACAAGTAAGGTCCCCCTCTTGAATGAAATGAATTCAGTTATTCTGTCACTCCTTTAAATGTTTGTGGTAGAATAGTACAAATACCTCTCTGTAGAGATAATTTCATGTCTCTTTACTGTAAACAGAGATTTAATTCCAAGCTTCAACCTTGAGCTTCAAGCAAGGCACCCAAAAAACAATTAATTTCCCTAGTTAGTTCCCCGAACTACATTAAGCTCTGACTTCCACTAGGGATATGTAGGCATGAGGTTCACAAGGAATCTCAGCGAGCTAATAAAATACCAAAAATAGTCAGTTTGTCTGTCTGTCTGTCTTTTCAAATCAATTCAATTCCTTCTCCTAACACAAAGGAGAAACTTTCCCAATCATTAGCAATAAACACAATCACAATGACACAGAGAAGGTTCCTGTAGAGTACTACAGATATGTAGGGTGCTTAAACACTTCCCTATGTATAACCGACCTCCCGGACTCCAGAATTTCTAGTCTAGGTGAAATCCCCACACTTAGCAAACTCCTAGGGTTTAGTTGAGATCTTTTTTCCCCTTTCCTACTCGTAGGACAAATAAGAAAGTTCGTGTGATATCGTAGGAAGAACTGAAATAAAATTCATCCCACCACGGGCGCATTCTCCTTCCAAATTTCGCGTGAAGGGTTTAGCGTGCCGTCCTCCCAAGTGAAACGGGGAGGTAAAGAAAACGACCACCACAAACCCTAATTCACACTATTATATAGTCATAATATTTCCATGCAGAGGGGACGAAAAAACTGTAGAAGGAAACAGGGTTCCAAGGAGAAGACAATTTCTTCAAAACTAGGGTTCAAGAGATCTTCAGTGGCAGCCATTCTTAATATGATCCAGTCGACCAATACTCTTCCTCAGGTAGTATATAACGAGAACAAACTCTCAAAGAGGTCCCCTAACACGTACGACCTTGACATCACGTTTATCATTATTTGATTTTTTTTATTTTTTTGTATATTGCATTTTACTGTGTTTTGATTCAAACTAACCGTTTATTTGAGGTCATGGCATGATTTAGATGAGATCTGAGCCATTATTACGAAGCTCTCACGCATGAATCAAGCTATACCATGATTAGGGCATAAGCATACATGGTCTTCATTTTCGTATTTTTAGACATTTTTTGGACTGTTGTTTTCCTCGTTTGAATTGATTTTTGCAGGATACATGAGTGCAGAAATTCGAAGGTTAAATTCGCAGGAAAAATCGCAACAAAATCCATTAGTAAATCCGCAGGTAATATGAAGAAGGTGGTGAACAGGGATTTGGACCCATTGACCGTGCATGGTAGAGTATGAATGGCTGGTCAACCAAATTGATTTCTCTCCCTTATTGTTATTCGCTGGTCAGCCACGCCTGGGGCCCACTTTGACTTTGTTTTATTCTTTTTTCACTAATGAATTTTTTTCCTTTTTCTTTATTGGTGATGAGATTTAATTCAACATAGAAGCATAGCTCAGTTGGTAGCATGAGGTGTGTGGGTGTCCTTATACACCTGGGTTCGAATCCGACCCAGGCCATCTAATTTTAACAAATATTCACTTTGTTGATCGCATGCGCCCAGTACATGTAGATCCACCATGCGCTTCCAATATAAGACCACAGGATCTTCCCTGCGCACGATCCAATGTCCCAGAATGAGCATGTCCACCATAAACCCTCGGAAGCGTACCACACAGGATCCAAAGCTAAGTTCTTAATCTTTTTCTTTATTTTCTTTATTTCTAAATAGTTCTTAATTATATTTTTGTTTTGTTTTACACAAAAAAACTTTTCCCAAAATTATTTCTTCTCTTTTAAAATAACTCTTTTTTTAAAATTTATTTAAATAAACATAATTTAGTTAAAATATTTTTGATTAGGATTTTAATTTTAATTAAATTATTTTAATTAAGGTTCAATAATTTAGGTTTAGCTTTAATAATCCACATTAATTTTTAATCAAATTAGGATTTAGGTTTTTACTAGATTAATTTTGGTATAATTTTAAACCTTAGTCCGTAGGTTTTAACCTTAGGATTTCTTTGACCTTTGCCCCTAACTCTAAGAATCTCATTTTGGTAGATGTTGCCCATTAACCGTAGGTTTAGGTTTTAACCATAAGTTTTTGGCCATTAATTTTAAAAGTTTTGTGTTATAACCTTGATCTTATTTTTACCTTATTATTTATAATTTCTATTTACCTTATCGCACTAACCTTTCTCTTCTTCCTTCTCAAATTTCAGGGTTGATCAAGGAGCGATGAAGGCTCAAGATGTGTAAATTAATTATTGTTCTCTCTTATTTTCTGCCTTTATTTTTCTGTTACCCTATAAGGGTTTTATTGTAATAGATTAGGTTTATTTTTCCGCCTTTTAATTTCCCCATCCCCGCAGGTGTTTATTGTAATAGCGTAAGATTTTAACTGTTTTATTTTCTACCATGGTTAGTAATTTAGGGAGTGCAAGCCTGTAATTAATCTAGAATCACCTAATTACAAGATAACATCACAGAACTTAGCCACGTGATTGTGCACCCACACACCTTTAGGGTAATCTCTCTATTGCCTTTGTTGCCTGTTGCCTTATGATTCTGTTGCCTTAAATAATAGTCAAGTCCCTTGATTCCGAGGATACCTAAAGCAAGGTTGCCTAAAAAGAATGAAAATCATCATATGAGATTTAGTCCCTCGATGCTGCCTCAGAAAAACATGATGATTGTCCCCATTGCTAAGGTATCCTCGCATGATGCCTAAAAAGATTAATGACTATTCTATCCTTCCCTAAAGACTACCTACCTCTACATGGTAGGGACAGTTTTATGGCGAACGATATCTCGATGACCCTTCAAAATCCAATAAAAGGACTTCATACCCTCCTATGGTATGGATAACCCTGAAAAGCTAAAAGAACATTTTTACTTAAGGGTGATTGCTTTTTAATTGCTTGCTCTTCTTCAAATTCAAATTCAAAACTCTTTTCCCACTCTTTTTTCAAATCTAATTCAAAAAAGACTACGCTTATTTACAAGCTAAATTTCTTCTTCAAAGTTTTTACTATTCACACACGACACTTCAAATATTTTGAAAACAAAAGTGAGCTAAGCAATTAAGAGCCCATGGATAACCATGGATGCAAAGGGTGCTTACACCTTCCCTTTGCATAACCTACCCCCCGAACTCAATCTCTTTCAAAAAAAAGGTTTTTTCTGTTCTTTTAGCCTTTCTATTAAATTGGATAAAATAAAAGTCGGTGGCGACTCTTGCTTACCGCGACATTTAAATAAAGTCAGTTCACCGTATTACAATGGGATAATAAGCTTTTTTGCAGTTACAAAGTCCGACAACATGGAAGCACTTCAGAAGATTAAAATGCATGTTTTTGATACGTGTCTTTCTTCTAGGAGTAAAATTATCGGAGACAGTTATCTTTAGACTAGTATAAATAACAGACTCATGCATTAGTCACGTACTTCTCTATTTATAAAGAGCGAACCATTTTTGTCAGGAACATGTATAAGTTCATGTTCCTTCTTTGTCTTTATGTTTTCTTAATTGAAACACTTTGTTTAATGTCTTTTATTGCACCATTTGCTTATTGCTTTCATCTAAATCTTGTTGTTATTAAAGATTGTGTTTACTTTATTTTCATACAAACCTTTACATTTAATTTGCACACACGATTTTTTCTACTTGTGTTTTACACAGATTGATCTCGAGATTTTTCAAGTTAATCTCACAAGCAAATTAAACTCGTGATTGTTTGCTAAAACACCAATGAACCCCAGGCCATCCTTCTTTGACTCGGGAACCCTAAACTTCCTAGTAGATGCCTTAGCTTCTTCATATTTTTTACTCATATTGGAGAAAAATGAAAGAACTTGAAAGAAAAGTAACAATTTTGAGAGAATAATAGAGAGATAGATGAAGATTGTTCTTGTTAGTAACGAAGGAACAGTTATAAAGATAAACTGAAATGGAAATAATCATACTTGTTTCACGTGCAACAATGTTCTTAAGAGAGAGAAAGATTTTTCTATTCTTGCACACCTCTCATGCATTGATTGCTACAAATTGTCACATATGCAAATACCAAGAGTGCCCCCTAACTTTTCAAACTGAGTTGGATCCAATGCTTTGGTGAATATGTCAGCTAACTGTTTTCCAGTTGATATATGCTTAAGGTTTACAATTTTATCTTCCACGAGTTCTCTGATGAAATGATGACGAATGTTAATGTGTTTGGTTCTACAATGTTGGACAAGATTCTTTGAAATATTAAATAGCACTCAAGATGTCACAGAATAATGTCATGACATCTTGTTCGATATTGTACTCCTTCAACATCTAATTTATCTAGAGCAATTGAGTGCAACTTCTCCCTATAGCAATGTACTTAGCTTATGCAGTAGATAATGAGACACAATTATGCTTCTTGCTGAACCATTAGATTAAATTGTTACAAAAAAAAAAAAAAAGAAGCATCCACCAGATGTACTTTTCAATTTTTTTAAAAAGTTAAATGAAAAGTCAACCATTTGCATTTTTGGTCCTCATCATATTTTTTAATCAATTCTCATGCATTATTCTATTTTTTTCAATTGCATTAAAATTTTTTTAAAAACTACAATTAGGTCAAATGCTAGTCCATATACATTTTGTTTTTAAAGTTACTTTATCACCTTTGCATAATTCCATTTTTTATTTAAAAAAGTAAAAAAAAAAAAAAAATCAAAGCCACCAATGGATTTAAAATTCAATGTCTAATTACAAGTTGATTTGATTCTTTGTTCATTTTAATTCAAAGCATTTTCGAAGTTTTTTAGTTCAATTTTAAAATCATATTTTCAAGCTTCTTAAGCCATATTTCTAGTCCATATTCAAGCCATGTGTTAGGTCAAGTTTTCAAACCAATTTTCAAAGTCATGTGAGCTTTTGTTTGATTCATTTTCAAGCCAATCTACAAGCCAATTTCGAGAGCCTTTTATGTCACATTTTAAGTTTATCCGTGAGCCAAGTTATTAGACTTTTCAATCCATTTTTAAGAATTTTCAAGTCACCAAATGAAATCCAAGCGATAAGCCAAGTTATGCATAATCACATGGACCACAACAATTCACGTTTTCTTGCACATGATAGTAGCAATTTCATTCACATAACAACCAACTTCAAATTTCATAACATTCAAATTCAATAATTTCAAGACAAATTCACATTACAATTCAAATTTACCTCTCAAATTACATTTCAACAAAACCACAATTGTCACATTACAATTCATCCTCACCTTACATTCATCATTCATCAAGTGCCACAATCCAAAGTTGCCACGGATCAAGCTTTGCTTCCCTCCTAAAACTCTAACAAACTCCATACTAATTCTACATCTTTCCCCCTCAATTCACTTGTTTTCCCTTTCAATTTTCAACTCAACTTTCACCACATCTCCTCACCTATAAAAAGCCAACCGAACTGCACAACACGGAGGAGAAAAACAAAACTAAAATGCTGCAATTTTTTTTTGAAACTCTCCTCCAATTCAACACCGTCACTCAAAGCTCGTATAGAAGCTATTAGAGTTTCTAATTAAAGCTTGAGCAAAGCCTTCTTCACCTGCAAAATTTGCGACATAAAACGCAACAACAACCGCTCCAACCAGAATTCTCACAGAAGAAAGAGTGGAAGAAGAAAAACCCTATAGTCACTTTGCATTTTCAGTTGAGATTGGTGGTGGCGAATTTTCCGTCTATGGAGGGGAGGGAGTGCGAAGAAGACGGTGAAGAGAGAGGGGGATGGCTGAAATGTTTCATCACGTGCTCATTTTCTTTCTTATCTCTCTTTTATTTAATTTCTTTTTTGCCATGTGTTAATATCTTGTTTTGTTTTTTTAACCATTTATTAATTAACTAAAGGTATTTTTAATTAATTAATTTGGTTAATAAAATTTAATTAATGTGACTATTCGATGGAAGTTGTGTTTTAATCAATTAGTTTTAATAATTAATTTTAGGATTTTAATTAACTAAATTAATTGATTCAATCAATTTTAATTAATTAATTAATTAAATGTGGTAGTGCTTGATTAATTGATTAATGGATCTCAAGTCTCTTTTCTTTGTTTCATTTTAGTCTCCATGTGACAAATGTAGCCCTATCCTTTAATTGTAATTTCTTACAATATTATGTTTTGATTATTTTAAGTTTGCCAGCTCAATTCAACTAATTAAACAACTCAACTCTCTAAAATCAATTCTTTTCAAAAGAAAAAAAAATACTTGACCCAACGTTAAACTATTTTTCAAATAAATTCAATTAAACGCGCACAGACATTTGATCCAACGTTAAATGCCTTTTCTCTGTTCATTTAAATCATTTCAGATTTCCTACCTGAGTATGAGTACTTCAGAGATGTGCTTGGTACCAAACATGGTGATTTCTCCCAAGTTCGAAGTGTCTAACTTTGAGAAACATAAGAGCTTCAATTGTCCTAATATCCATTTGAAAATGTACTATCGCAAAATGGTTGCGCACGCTAGAGATGAAAAGCTGATGGTCCATTGCTTCCAGGATAGCTTGACCGAGGCATCTCTTGATTGATACATGCAGTTGGAGGGCAACAATATGTGTACTTGGGCCAAACTTGCTGAAACTTTTTGTATGCAGTATAAGTACAATACCGACCTAGCTCCTAACTCTACTCAGCTATATATTATGTTTCAGATGGAAAGCGAGTAATTCAAGGAGTATGCTCAGCGCTTGAGAGAATTGGATGCTAGAGTACATTTGCCACTAGTTGGTCGAGAATTGATCGATATTTTCACGGGTGCTTTGCAAGGCCAGTACTATGAAAGATTTATTAGCACCATATCATCGAGATTTCATGACATGGTAATTGTTGGCTAAAAAGTTGAAAAAGGGCTGGAAAATGGGAAGATCCAAGGAGGTTCCAACAGTCAAACTAGGGCAATGAAGTCCTTCAATAGTGCATACAAGAAGGATGAATAAGAGACCAATGTGGTTTCTTACGAGAAGGGTAAAGTGCTTTAGAAAGTACCAACTCATGTTCCATATTTTCAATATCCTTATGTTGCGGTCGTTCAGTATCAACAACTTCATATGGTTCCTTACCATCAGGCCGTACTTGCGCCGTGTCCAGATCCTCAATAGAAAAAGGGTCCTCATCCGAACCAAGTTCCTCGGGTCATGAACAAATCTCTACTTAGAAAACGCCAGAGAGCATCTCCTCAAACATATGGATCAAATAAGATAGCCCTTTCTTAAAAGCAGGTCATTAAGCCACTTTAGTATTTGCATCTATACTCTTTCTTTTGTATTCAATGTTTATTTGATTTTAAATATTGTTGATTTTAATGGTAATATTAATGAATGGGGCATGCATATTTTGGATCAATAATTTCGTGTTCACTCATTTTTCTTTCCTAGTACCGAAAACAAAGAGAGAGAAAATATTTCTCCCCTTCACTTGTCTTTATCAAACTTTTGTTGAAACAAATATTAGAGGGAGAATGATAAAAACGAAATACCCAAAATTGTCGATGGTATGTTTTCGAATAAAACTCTACTAATGATGTAAGGCATTATTTCCATTCCCAAACACCGGAGATATAAGGAAGATAATCCCTCGTCAACCCCTTTGAGCCTAGAAGTTGGCGCTTCTTTCTGTACGAAAAATACTTTTTAATCTTAACCAAGGGTAGGGTAGTTTTTAGCTAATTCGGTTATGCATTTAAGAGAATCATTTTGAACGCCTAAACGGTTTAACCACGTGCTTTTCTTCACACACATCTAGAAGTGCTGAAGTAATCATGAAAAATATAAAAGTATAGTGGTTCTTCCTCATAAATCGAGGATGTGGCAGTCGCCACCTTTTAGTGAAATCAAAAAAATAGAAAAAGAAAAAGTAAAAAGCCCGCTAAGTCAAACACCAAAAGGCGACTTAGGCAAAAATTAGGGCTTTTCGGTGGACTGAGAGTTCAAAAGAATAATCCAGGAAAAAGTTAGGGAAAAAGAAAAAAAATCAATGAAACAAAAATTAAAATAGGTGACCATCATATCAAGAATCAAAGGGTCGCCAAAATTCTTGACAAAAACAAATTTTGTGACTACTAAACAAACACATGTGACAGTCACCTAAAGCAGAAAACCTCATTGATTCTAAGGTCATTATGCTTACACCTTCAAATGACTCATGTAAATTGAATGCGTGTGTTAAATTAACTGAATGTAGGACTGAAGATTATCAAGGTTGAATGGGATGGATTAAAATTAAATTTGGAGCCTTATATCCTTTGTTTCGAAAAACCATGAACCATACCACGTTAACATTTAAAAGACCTAATTGAAGCAAGGGTTATTTTAAAAGCATACTACAACAAGGTTACGTTAAATTGACTCAAAATAGATTTTCTAATCATCTATTTTGGTATCATACATTCACACCATCTTTCACTTTGAATGTTCCAACCAACATTGAGTTTTGACCAATGGTCTATTTGTTGTACATTATCTCAATAATATTTTTTATTTCAAAAATTATTTGATAATTGCAATAAATTTACCATTTTAAGGGAATATTTTATCTGTAAATCAACACTTTGTATCAAGGAAGTTCCAATAACGTGCAATCAGCTGATGAGCTTGATCATAAGAAGATAGTCCCATCAAGGGCATATCACTATATTAATCGGTCATATTATGGGGCACATTACCTTAAGAGTCGATTAATATGGGGCAAGCCACCCCAGGAACACAATGAAGTAAACTACTCCAATAGTTGGTTAATTAGAGGCATGTCACTTCAAGGTTCAAGATACCGGGGCAAACCGTCGCGAGGTCATCTTCTCAAAAGCTTCTAATAATTACTTCATAATTTTCAATTTTTTGCATTAGGACGTGGTTTTTTCACGTCATTTTATTTTCAAACATGAATCTAGATACATATTTGGCGACCATGTAGACTTAAGAAATATTAAGCTAACTCATATTCGACCATGTTCATATTCGTATGACTTACTATCGATCGAATGAAGTTCACTTATCCATCATGAATCCAAACACATACTTGGATAGTATGACAAATGACCAAAAAGAGAAGTATGATTATCTTACTTATAAGGTCAAACAAGATGGTTAGCACGCAAACATAACTATAATCACCATGAGACAATTTCTTATGCCACCCGTGCTTACAAACTTTGATATATGCTAACCATGGGAGTCGTTAGTCTAAAATAGACTTTCTTATTTCAAAATGAGACTTAAGTTACAAGAAATGGTGTTCAATATTTAACAATTTATATTTATGGCAATAGTAAATGATTGATGTTATAGGTTTATCATTGTGAATAATTACAACTCCAAGGTTTTATCATAACTTATTTTTTAAACAAAATTCATCAATCAACTTTTTTTCATTTTACTAATCACAACAGAAGATGAAAATCGATACTAAATCACATATCTTACAAGGATAAATTTATTATGCTACACAATATAACAATGTGCTTGCAGCCATATCAAGTTTTTGGGACCGTTGTTTAAGACTTGCTGTTTCATATTGATTTTTATTTTATGTATCAGCTAAATTGAATTTCTTTTGTTATGTTAATATGGGTAAGCGCATAATATGGTCTTGTGGGAAATATATGGAATTATGGGATATGATATTGTGATTGGTTGACTTTGACTAAAAATCTCATCTCGACCTAGATTTCACTTGAAACTGTTACATGGTAGACATGACAAAATAATCACTTAAGTTTGCTTGCTTAGTATTCAATTGTCTAACTTGTTAGACCTTGTTATGAACCATAAGTCTTACAATGTTACAAAATTATCGAGAGATCCAATACACGATATCATGTATCCCCATGTTCAACTGTTGTTTAATAAAATACATCATTATTATAGGCTCCTTAGACGGACCATACGATGCACTTTTAAAAACAATAAAAATAAGCATAATTGTTGGAATTCCAACTATTTTTAAAGGTTAATCCAATCATTGTTAGTTTGACCTCCTTGTAGATGGTGGTTGATCTCCTGATATGTGAATGAAGTTTTTCTAATGGTATAGGATGTACTATTCATCCAAGCGTGCCAATCTTGTTGTAAAATTGTAACAATTAGCTGAAGGGTCTAGTAATATCACTCAATAATAATTATCTTATTTTCAAGCAACTACTTCAAGGCGTACTCCAAAGAACTTAAGTGCATTATGTGAAGATGTTTAACTACTAAACTACAAAATGCTTAAAATAAATAAACAAATTGTGCAGAATAACTTGATTGATTGAATATGTGTAATGATTTTCAAGTTATAATATTCATAGTCATAACTATCTTGTTGGCCATAGAATCAAGACATATAGAAATATTGCCACATTTAGCTATTTACGCGCATAATACACGAGTTCTCCCTCTGCTTGAGATACACGTCGTATCTTTAATTTTATGACATATTCCATCTTATCCATAATGTGCAACTTCTTTCAGACCGTGGTTCTGTAATCTTCGCCCTTCTGGTTAGTGATGTCGTTAGTACAAAACATGGTTATAACCAGGGGTGACAAACATACATGTCTAACAAAAACCCGTAAAAGATGGGGCGGAGCGGGACGAGCATAGTTGAGAATATGAATCTAAAACCTTGACTCTCCCTGCAAAAAATGAGGGCAGATCGGGACAAATAAGCAGAACTTGCACATTTTAAGCTTAAAAAAACAAAAATTTAGGTTAATGTCGCGCCTATAAAAGTCTGTAAAAAACAGTGCAGGACAAACACATTAAAGAATGTAAACTTAAAACATTGATTTTTCCAAAAAAAAAAAAAAGGACGAAACAAACAAATTCGACTAAGTTCATATTCGTCTGACTTACAATTAACTGAACTGAATTCAGATATCTACTAACCATCTATCTTACCAATTTTAACTTACACATATACTTTATTTTTAAATATTTTTTTCCATTAACTTAATTTATTTATCCTCCAATTTTTTTAACTTACAAGAAAAATCAATTACCATTGGTGGTACGAATAGATATTTCTAATAAAATATAGTAAATTTGCGTTAGATACCATAATGGTGGGGGCAGGAAATTGAGCGGTGATGATTTGAGGAAAGAGAAAGGTTACGCTAGGCTGTCACCCAAGGGGCCAGCGAGGTTTCGGGCCGGATTCAAAATGTTTATCAAATCCCGCTTTTGATAAGGACTACGCTACACTACCATGTGCATCACTATTATTGATTCAACCCAATAAACACCTCACTACTAATACTAACACACGACGCGAAACCCTTTCATTTCCCCTCTCTCTCTTTCTCTCTCCATAACCACCTTTTCCTCTCCCTCTTCTTTCTTTCAAAACTTTCAAATCTAGATCGAGAAAAAAAATGAGAGAAATCATCAGCATTCACATCGGTCAAGCCGGTATCCAAGTCGGAAACTCCTGCTGGGAGCTTTACTGCCTCGAACATGGCATTCAGCCCGACGGCATGATGCCAAGGTCCGTTTCCTTTATTTCCTTTTTTAACCTAATTTTATGTTCTTATTTCTGAATCGATTCGGTTATTTTCAGTGATTCCTCCGTCGGAGTTGCGCACGATGCTTTCAACACGTTCTTCAGCGAAACCGGTTCCGGTAAGCACGTTCCACGCGCCGTTTTCGTAGATCTAGAACCTACCGTCATCGATGAAGTCAGGTCTGGTACCTACCGACAACTCTTCCACCCTGAGCAACTCATCTCCGGCAAGGAAGACGCTGCTAACAATTTCGCTAGAGGACATTACACTGGTTCGTTCGTTATATTCCTTCAAACCTAACCCTAATCTGTGACAATTTGTGATTTGTTTTTTTATTGACTATTTTTTTGGTTGAATGTGGTTTAGTTGGCAAGGAAATCGTAGATCTGTGCTTAGATCGTGTTAGGAAGTTGGCTGATAACTGTACCGGTCTTCAGGGATTTTTGGTTTTCAACGCTGTTGGTGGTGGAACCGGTTCTGGTTTGGGTTCACTCTTGTTGGAACGTCTCTCTGTTGATTATGGAAAGAAGTCCAAACTTGGTTTCACCATCTACCCTTCCCCTCAGGTATATAAACTAATATCTATCTCACAATTCCAAATCTGTTTTGGAAATAAAATTTTATTGAACTTCAGATTCAGGATCTTTGATGTTGATATTGCATAGATTCAATGTTAAACGTGGTTGCTATGTGTAGATTATATGAATGCTGTTGTTTCTTTTGTTGGTATTGAGTTGTTGTTTTTGGATCCAGGTTTCAACTGCTGTTGTTGAACCATACAACAGTGTTCTTTCCACACATTCTCTCCTTGAGCATACTGATGTGGCTGTGCTTTTGGACAATGAGGCGATCTACGACATTTGCAGGAGATCCCTTGATATTGAAAGGCCTACTTACACCAACTTGAACAGGTTGATATCACAGATTATATCATCCCTCACTACCTCGTTGAGGTTTGATGGTGCGATTAATGTTGATATTACTGAGTTCCAGACCAATCTTGTGCCTTATCCTCGTATCCATTTTATGCTTTCGTCATATGCTCCTGTTATCTCTGCTGCTAAGGCTTACCATGAGCAACTCTCTGTGCCGGAGATTACCAATGCTGTGTTTGAGCCTGCTAGTATGATGGCCAAGTGTGACCCTAGACACGGAAAATACATGGCTTGTTGTTTGATGTACCGTGGAGATGTTGTTCCAAAGGATGTCAATGCTGCTGTTGGCACCATCAAAACCAAGAGGACTGTTCAATTTGTTGATTGGTAACCGCTCTTTCTATATATCTAATTGTAATGTGATGTTGTCTCACACTGTATGGTTTTGCTATGTTAGAATATATCAATAGAAGCATATTAAGAAGATAGTCTAAAAATTTAGAAGTAGGAAATCTATAGCCAACTAAAAAAGTAATTTGAATCAATCAAAATAGTATTCCTTTAGCAATAATTCATAGCATGCTACTAACTTAATTTGGTTTGTGTGATTAACTGGTATCACTTTCTACACAAGTTTTTGTGGTTTATGTTTTCATCAAGAGTGAGTGCTCTTATTGTGGTAATTCATATAATGTTCTTGTTATAATGTGTGGCAGGTGCCCAACTGGTTTCAAATGTGGTATCAACTATCAGCCTCCTTCAGTAGTGCCAGGCGGCGACCTTGCCAAGGTGCAAAGAGCTGTCTGTATGATCAGTAACAACACTGCTGTTGCTGAGGTCTTCTCCCGCATTGACCACAAGTTTGATCTTATGTATGCCAAGAGGGCCTTTGTCCATTGGTATGTTGGTGAGGGTATGGAAGAAGGTGAGTTCTCAGAAGCCCGTGAAGATTTGGCTGCTCTTGAGAAAGATTACGAAGAGGTTGGTGCAGAGGGGGCAGAAGATGATGAGGAAGGAGAGGATTATTGATGTCCCATTATATAAGTGCAAGAAGTTTTTTTAATTTCAGTTGATTATTTCAAGCAAGAGGGTAAATGCTTTGTTACATTGCCCTCCACTCCTACTGTTCTTTTATTTTCTGTGTGATATAGTTCCATCATTCAAACTTGTGAAATGGTCATTGGCATGCGTCTATTTTTGTAGTAGGTACTGATGTTTGCAGCAACTATGCATTTATAATTGTTTATGTCAAATGTTCATTATCTTTTGTTCATGCAACCGTTTCTACAATATTTTTGTTTCGATTATCACTACATTTGACAGTGAACAACAGTCTGCGTTCTTGTTTTTAAGCATCTATTTTTCGCCTGGTGAAAACCAAGTTTCTCTATTGAGGCCGTGGCCTAAATATGAAATTGCATAACAAAATAAACATTTTTAACAGTGGTAACAAGACATCTACAAATTAGCTCGAGTGAATTAGTAATTAACAATGCCCGAGAGTGAGTGATATAACTGGTCAAAGCAATGTAATGTATGAATAAGGCCAATACTTTCTAGTAGGGGTGTGCATGTTGGTTATTTTCAAAAACTAAATCATAACCATTTTAAAACCATTTAAATGGTTTGGATTTATAACCATAACCACATTTTTATTAAAACTGGTTATAAAACCGGTTATAAATTTGGTTATGATTATATAACCGGTTTTTTTAAAAAAATCCAGTTTTAAAAATTATTTTTTCCGAAAATATTTTTTTCAAAAAAAAATTAATATTTTGAGAATTAAAATATTTGGATTCGGATAATAATCAGATTATAACCGAATCCAAAATAATTTAACCGGTTAATAACCATTTAATTATATCCGGATTATATGAATGGATAACCAAACCATTAATAATTAAACCGGTTAATAACCATTCAATTATTCCGGATATTTTAAAGTGGTTTAGGTTTGGTTATGGATTTGGACATCAAAACCGGATATTTTGCACACCCCTACTTTCTAGTTCCCTGAGTGTCTGAGTCACTAACAATTTGAGCTGTGCTCACAAAATTAATAAATTCTGTAGCAATGATATATCTCCTAATGTCAACTTCTTTTCAGCTTTTGACGTGTCCAAAAGAGTAGGACAATACAACAAGATAAGTCACTAACACCATTTTTTGTTTTGTCTACACTCTGCCGTTTAGCCGGTGCAACACAAGTAGGTGATGTGGATGCTGATTTTTTTCTTTTTTTAGATGCTGATGTAGTTTGGCCAAATCGCCATGTAGTTTATAGATGATAAACAATCATTTTTTGCCGAGAACCAATTTATTCTCATTAATTCAGAAAATGACATTTAGTCTCTTATTTTTTGTCCTGCCATCAAAGTATATCTTGAAGAAACATTCACCAAAACCAGACTTGTATATACCTTTTGTCTTTTTACAACATCGAACAAGCAAAAAAAATCTTTAAATAGGTGATGCTAAAATAAAAACAGTTGACTTTAGTGAAATTTAAACTAAAGTACTTTTAAAAACTAAATGATAAAATTGACAGTCTTTTAAGTCTATATCTTTTGTTTTTAGGAAGGAAAAGCTTATTACATTTTATTAATAAAAAATGTGTATGATATAATATTTAAGTGTATACCGCAGCAGTATAGTACCCAACAAACATCAAAACAAAGGTAATAAAAAATCAAAACCAAATCAACAAAACAACATGATAAACAAATGAAACACTAAAAAAGAGACTATGGATTATGGAATGGCAAAAAAATAAATAAAATAAAAGCACTAGAAAGGAGAACAACTAGAATCAAAACCAAATCAACAAAACAACATGATAAACAAATGAAACACTAAAAAAGAGACTATGGAATGGCAAAAAAATAAATAAAATAAAAGCACTAGAAACGAGTACAACTAGATCTCCTTAACTAAGGACCTGCTTAAAAACGACACTAAGCTCCGCTGAGCTATAAGAGTACATTAAAGAGAGGTCAAAGTCATTCGAACTGCTAATGGCTCAAATGCAGGATATGGGTCTCGAGTTAGGCAGAGAAAGTACATGAGTTCTCCACGGACCTACTAATATGTCATTTTCAAGTCAAGAGAATGCTCAATCTTTCACATCCTTCGTTGATACTAATTTATCCGAAAACACTATATAATTTCGAGATTTCTAGATCAACCTGACCACAACATGTCAAATCATAAGAAATTCCCCTCTAATCCTAGACGAACCAACAAAAAGGGAAAAACATATAAACAACAGACAAGGAATCCTTGGCTAAGGATATGGGTCTAATCCCGTAAGTTCTACTCTTCAAAAGGTTTGAAGCTTGCTATTTATAACACATATCTGGTCTAGACTTGGGCTTCAAAACACAGTAGGGAGACTACTAGAGATTTGCGAAATATTCTCCAAGAAAATAGAACTTCAACCATTAGTTTCCTAAATATTCTCCAAATTTAGAAATCAATCAAATCTCTTTAAATGGATACAATATTTTATCCTTAGATTAAGTGTTGTATTGGATTGCATAATATTCTCCAAATATTATGCATCTATAACAACTTAAACAGAATCCAAAAGCTCAACTTAACACTTAGTCACGATGTCGGATGGTCTTTGCATAAGACATCTTGTTCGACATGTTACACCAGATGTAGTTGATAAAACATCTTGTTCAACATATATTTTATGCAATGTTGAAACATTCTATCTAACATGTTGTTGTCTAATTTGTTTTACAACAATTAATGGAAACCATACAAACAGAGAATCTACATAAATCAAGTATACAATGATCAAGTCTGAAACAACAAGGCGATAAGAGGGGGTAGAACTGAAATGCAAAATTTATTGAAACTTCTATATGATAACCATTATGTATTTACGTATCTAGTGTGCGAGGATGGAGAAACCGTTCAGGATATATTTTAGACTCATCTCGACTCCATAAAGTTGTTCAACATATTTCCCATGGTACTCATCATTGATTCAGCGTATAAGACCAACTAGTACAAGCTTCCACTATTAGAAATTGTTGGTGTCACCTCTATCGAAAACAATTATTCCATTGGGTTTGCAGTTTTGGAACGTGAAAAAGGAGGACAACTACTTGAGATTCTGAAGTGTTCCAGATAATGTTGAAGGAAAAATAAAACATGCCAAAGGTTAATGTCACTCATCACGATATCACATTGATGAATTCGATTGTAAAGTTTTTTCCTACTTACTATGCATTACTTTGTATGTATCACATCGCAAAGAATGTAAGAAGTTGATTTAAACCTGCGGTAGGGACCAACCAATTAAAGGATGAAGATGGAGTTATAGTCAAAGCTAGCGTGATACTAGAAAGAATAATGGATGCATGGAATGTTATGATAAATTCTTCTACGAAAGAGTTATATGTTGATTCTGTTATACTTTTCAAGAAAGTGTATGAGAAATATCTGGATTTGGAAATATGTTGACAATATAATTTTAGACCAGGTGAAGGAGAAAATTGCTTGTGCTTAGATCGATCAGGTAATACACTTTGGAAATACAACAACTAACCTAGTTGAAACTGCTCATGCTACATTGAAGAATTGGTTGGAAAATAGTAAGGTGATTCGTGTAGAGATTGAGACTCTGTGAACTAAATGATAAAAAATTAGCATAATGAGATATAAACATCATTTGATCGCAGAATTATACTGTTGGAACACAGATTCAGAGACAACAATTTATATTCACAATTGATCGGCAACATATCTCAAGCACGATCAAATTTTATTTTTCACGAAGCCATACGAGCTGAGAAAATAGGTTTTTATAGCTCAAAGTATGGTTGTACACTTAGAAAGATGTATCGTTGATGAAAATATAAAACTCCACATCAAAGAGCAAATGAGGAAAATGGCTTATCCAGAAACCACATATTTGAAACCACTGTCTAAATTGTTAAAAAAAAGATGCTCCTAAGAAGGTCAAACCAATCAAGTAACAATTCAACGATGTGGTCTCCTTCCTATTTTGAACATGTTGACAAGCTTTTTTCGGATTCTCCAACTTCAAAATCTAAAAAATTCACCAAGTTGAGCGACAATCATATAAACAAAAGTCAAAGACGGAAGCATCTATAGATATTTATGTGGTTAGTAATATTTTGTATATAATTTTGAATTAATATTAATGATGTCAAAAGTAGACATTTTCATCAATTTCAATATGTTACCGTTTTCCAAAATTTTCTCGGTTATTGTTTTTTATAACAGGTTATGTTTCTAAAACAGGTTATGTGTGATTATTTTGAGATGAATATAAAAACATTTCTGGACACACCCCAAATGTTTAAAAAAAAAGTACCAACAGGAGTTTATTTAAAAATGCATTTCCAGATGCACCATAATTTCACAAAGTTAACTAAACAAAACATGATGTATCTAGAAGTACATCTCTAAAATATCTTCTGAGGCAGAATTGAGTTTCTAAGATCCATATTGATCTAAAACTTGCATAAATTTGGTCATCTTATATTTTTAACAAAATCATATCACACTAGAATGAGCATATATTGACAATCTCACATTTGTCTACCTCAACGGCGCGAAGGCCTCACTTGAATTTTGGGCCACCGAAGACACCTCTCTTGTAGATCTGAAATCCATATTGGGGAATGTCCTACAATACTCATACAATCAAAGATTTATGAAACTCGAGTATTGTACACCCTTGACTAACAACTAATGAAAGATTCAGTTCAACAAGATTGAGCTGAAGACGAATGAAGATTTAAGGGATATGTGGAGTATATTTCACTGTTATGAAACAAAAGGATTGTTCGAACTGGATGCGAAGATTGGGAGATTGACCGAAGATATTCTAAATATATTGAATTGTCTTACATGATGATAAAATGTATTGTTCGATTTACGTTAACGATTATCTATGTAATGTTTCATTTTTTTTGTATATTATTACAATTATCGATGTTAATTTAACTTTGTTTTTACATCTCTTTCGTTTCTGCATTCTTTTCCCGATTCACTGCATTTTGGAAATACACTTCTGCAAGGTATACAGAGATGCATTTACGAAGTATATTTTGTCTTTGAGTTGGGGTCAGGCTAAAAAACAAACAGACTCTTTAGGGTGCATCCGGAAGTATATTTTCGAATTATAAAAATAGTTTTAATTTTTCACTAGGATGGGAGAGAAATCCTAGAGCGGAAAGAACAATCCCCAAAAAAATTTAGAATTACAAATCAAATTTTGAATTGAGAAGGGGTTGCATTGCCTTCCCTAAGCACCACATACTTGACGAGAATAAAAAGATATCAAATGTGTAAGTTCTCAAACCAAGAGGAGGCGTACGTGTAAAACACTTCATCAGTCAATCCAATAGGAAGGAAGATGCATAGCCACACTCTCTTTGTTCTTAATAAGTTCTAAAATCATGTCACCCTCATTCTAAGTAGAAGAGACAACAAAATTGGCTCAAAAATCCATGACCTCAAAGAAAAACTCTATTACTTTGGGATGCACTTCGAACCATTTAAATCCATACATAGTTTCACATGTCCCCATCTGATCTTCGATAAAGTGGAAAGGACTGTGTCACTCATCATTACTAGATATATAACTAGAGTTTAAATTGACCAGGTTACTCGATAAGCCTATGATCTCTTTGTAGAAAACTTTCCAATTGAGAAAACCAGGAGGTCTTTTAGCATAAGAGAAACATATTTTTTTAATATGATAGATCATTAGAGTTAGGTTTCACAACTTGTCCTCTGTTGAAGTAAAGTTGGTTTAAAGAGCAAGGTTGTTTAATTTGATTTGATGATAACACAATGTACGAGAGAGAAAATTATTGTCTTGCTTGTTGTATATGTAGAATGTTTTTAAATAGATTCAATGCGATATATTCTATAGAAAGAGAAATCTCTACCTAATTATCATATGGTCTAAATATGAACCTAGAAGATATCATCTGATGTGTTGATCATCGATCATCTTGAAATTGTATTTGTTGAAGCATTCTCTAGAAGTGCATCATAAAATCTTCCTCTAAACAATTCAATGCTTAAAGTCAACAGTTTAATTCTATGTTAGAACAACATTGTCAGTTTGTCACCAAACAAACATGACAAATGTTATTAGAAAAATGATAATATCAAGGGAGGCCGTGATTATTCTACTAAGAAAAATGATACCAAAGGAGGCCCAATGTGTCCCTTAAGAATTCATCTTTAATGAAATGAGGTATCTCATCCCACCAAAATAAAGAATTCACAGAGTGACCGAATTTGACAAACTTATCCGCACAAGCATTCAATTTTCTATGAATATGAGACCAAACCACATTCAAACTCAAAATACTATTACTCAACCTATTACACAAATCCAGAGTAACAATATCCTTGTTCATAAAAGCCCTGATCGAAACTTCAGAGTCACTCTCAATCCAAATATTATTCCAACCTTTTCTGACCGAAACCTCCATTACAATAATAATAGCCATTAATTATGCTTGCAAAACGGAGGAGTAATGAAGGTTTGAGGTAAACCTTCCCAAAAAATTAGCAGAATAATCACGGAATATTGCTCCACACGCTGTACTGGTAACCACCACTGAACCATCTGTGTTAGCTTTAACCTGGTTAATGATAGGAGACTTCCAAAGAACCATAGTGATCTTTGGAGCATACAAACAATTTTGTGTCAGCCTCAGCTTTTGTAGAATCAAAAGGTCTAGTAATCAAGCAAATAACATGCCTTTACTAGGTAACAACCAATCATGCTTTCAAGCAAAAAGTTATCCTAACAACTTCAAACTACACACATGCAGTTTGACCTTTTGAAATCTTTGCACTAGTAGGAATGGAAGTATGAATTTTCATCTTAGCTGCATACAATGTTATCTGAATCTTGTTACTACCTACCTCCGATCCTATTTATAAGAAAAATTTCACTTTTTAGATACATTGAATAACTAATGTATTTGGACAATATATTGTCTAGATACATTAATCATTCAATGTATCTAAAAAGTGAATTCTTTCTTATAAACAGGACCAGATAAAATATATCTATTAATATTACGGGTCATCTAAATAGAGTGGAAAGAATACGTAATTGTTTATGCAGGCCCGGCCTTACGGTAAGGCAACCGAGGCATTTGCCTAGGGCCTCTGATATTTTTTTAGTTATAATAGGCCTACATTTTCTATGCATAAGATGATGTTAGCTCTTAACTGTTATGTTAGTATTCTGATTAACTTTTTGTATCATTATAACTTAATTAATGTATTTACATAGTTGGTTACTAAATTTTCGATTACCGTGTGCAACTATATTTTTGTGTTGTTTGTTTAATTATTTTGCAATTTTATTTTTCATTTTGAATTGGAAAACAACTAATAACTGCGGGCTTACCAATTTATTTATTTCAATGACCATGTGATTTTTAATATTTTACAGTATATGCGTAATATTGTATGTTAGTAATTAATTATATTTATTATTTTTAATTTTTATTTTAAAGATTTTGTTTCAATCAACAATTTTACTTTAGAAGAATAGACACAATAATGTTAACAATTAAATTTTATTGTTCTAATATTTTTTCATTTAATTTTAATTTAACAGCTTTTTTATTTTTGTCTCATTTGACACGTTTATTATATTTGTTTTAGACTAGTGTTGTCTATAAAATTTAATTAAAAAGTGTAAAACTAAAAAACAAAAAAGAAAATAGTTGAAATTTTTAAGATCAATTAATAAAAAAGGAATTAGCTTTCCTATTGTTTTAAAAATAAATGAATAAAAATAATTACTTAGTGTTATAAATAAATGATATTGTATTAAAAAATAAATTTATGTAAACATATAATAATTTTAATAAAAAATATTTAAAATTTGCCTAGGGCCTCAACATGTGTTGGGCCGGCACTGTGTTTATGTAGCTATATCTCGGATCTGCGAACTCCAAGAATCTCTGCAGCTATGAAAAAAAAAAAAAATTGAAGAACGGTCAAAATTAATCTGAAACAGTTCCCCAAGCCAATTCCATATATCCACATCGAAATTGTTCTGGAGAAAAAGATGAGAAGTACTCTCTTGCACTTCCATACATAGCATACACACTGAGGCCATGACACAACCTCACTTTTGAATATTATCATCAATAGGCAGTTTTCTGTGTAGCGCCTTCCACTTTTGAAAATATATTGGTAGTATACAAATTAATTCCGACTATGTATACTCAACGAAGCCAATACTTCAAAAGTTATGTACTGCGTATCCAAATTTCTACCAAGTACTAAACCGAATTTTGAGTCATATGACTGTGTTTTGAAATCCTTCGCTTATTTATCTATTTACTTTTGTTTAATGTCAGTCATTTAAAAAAAAAAATGGATTTTGCACATGATTGATCATAAAATAAGATAGATTTTGAAAAAGTGTGCTGTGAAAATAAATCAATTAAATAGTATATCAGAAGAACCAAGTATGTTATCAATATTACAAAGCATGATTACTCAGAACTCTCAAGTAAAACAAAAAAAGTGCGAAAGAGAATAATTGGCATCATATTCATAAGCTTCGTACGTGTCTTCCACATAGCAATCATTCAAACCATAGACATTCATATCATCTTTTGATGTTGTTAACTCCTTAATCCTTTGTTGGGGAAAAGACCAAGAATAATCAAACTCTAATGTATTTGGTGAAATACCCAATTCGCAGTTTATCATATTCATATCTACCCCATTAGGATCTTGGTTCTGAACCCAAAACAAAGACTTTGACTCTTCACTACTCCATGAAGAGTTGTTTTCCTTTTCATGTACCATGATGCTATTATCAATAGGAGCACCTTGTAAAGAAGAACACATCATTGTAGACTGATTTTGACACTGAGTTTGAGTTTGAGTTTGATTTGAGATGGATTTACGATGAAGAAGCTTTTTGAGTTTAAGAGATATAGGAGAATTGGTAGGAATGGGATGACTGGTAGAGAAGTTTGTACGAGTGTTTGAACCTCTAAGGAGACATGCAGCTTCATCATAAGCACGAGCAGCTTCTTCAGCGGTTTTATAAGTACCAAGCCACATCCTAATGTTCTTCTGTGTGTCTTTTATCTCTGCTGCCCATTTCCCTGAAGCCCTTTGTCTTACTCCAATAAACTTGGACCTATTCTTCATCATGAGTTTCTCTCTGTGTTTGCCTTCGTTGGTCTTTTGTTGTTGATGTTCCATATCCATTAATATAAATGTAATCAAGGTAGCCAAAACACAAACATATATATACACGTGTGTGCCCATGCGTGTGCTTGAAAAAAGTATGATTATAACTGTAGTGGAGAGCTCGTTTTCAGTTGCTTGTCACCTATATCTATACTAATTGTGGGGTTAGTATTTGGCTTATAACTGTAGTGGTTGGCATCATCTAACGATTTAATTATCATCGTAGTGGCTTTGGTTTGGTCAACCAAATGAAGCAAATCTAGAATCGTGATGACCACTTACATAGAATGATGTCTTTCACGCTTAAGTTTTAAAATGCTTTCTGGATTGATCATTATTTTATGCATTACTTTTCCACCTTAACATAACACCACTTTTACTATGACGCAAAATGTTGCATGACATTAATGTTTCAAAATCCTAAAATGGGTTTACTAAACATCATAAATGGCGATCCCCTTTGTAGTATGTTTCCTTCAAGCTTAGTTATCCAAGAAAACCGAGCGAATACAAAACTTCAAAACTGTCTCATCACTTATATGCATCGTATGTTCAGTTTCATAACCAGTTCCTTCCAGCTTAGTCTTGCATTTCTCATAACCGGTTCCTTCCAACTTAGTCTTAAAATGCAAACAAATAAAGTGTCACATATTCTAATGATTGCTCCCACAATCTAATTCCCGTGCAACTACAGTTACAAATTAATTATTTCTAATTACCTTTTAATTGAAAGAAATAAAAACATTGATTAAATTTATAAAAAAAATTCAACTAAAATAATAACTAACCCCAACATTAGAGATGAAATAGGTAAATAAGTCATGTCAACTAACAGAAATCTACTGCCAAACCTACGCATATCCAAATTAGACTTTTTTATAAGTCTATTTAATTAAAAAGACTAGCACAAAGACCATAAGAAAAATCTTCTAGGTCGATCTTGCTGACTTAGTCAAATAAACATGAACAATTTCATTATTACCATATTGTAATTAAAATACAAAAGTAAAGCTTTGTTATCTTGAACTTTTGAAAATAAGTTGAAAAAACCTTATGAACTACTTCATAAGTTGTTTTTATAAGTTCTCTCATAAATAATATTGCAAAATTTATGTTAATAGTCTATAAAGATTTCAAAACTTCAAATAGACTAGACTCAAACTAAAAATAAACATATGATAAACTACAGACCAGACTTAAACTTTAAATTTTGTAAAAGATCGGCTCAAGCTTGACAAAACTCAACTCGACCCATCCTATTTCTACCCCTACTCAACATAACTTACTGCAAAATAAAGTTTAAACATTTCTAAATTAAGGATAACTTCGTAAACATCAGAATTAATAGCTGACCCTATTCATATACGGTAATGAAGTCACAAATTCAATAATGTTGGCGGGAATACTTTTAATTGTGGACAAATTATAGATTGGATAAACAAATGTCTACAACCTTGATGCATAAATAGGATCGATACTTCATATGATACACTTCAGAATCTGGTATGATAAATAAATAACAATACAATAAATAGGCCAAAACTGCACGAATTGCCCCACAGACAACCCTATCTTCTCACGCAATATGGTAAGAACAAAACAAAGAGGAATGACACGTGAAGCTCCTAGCCTCAAGTGCATAACCTCCTTTAGGACTCAATCGCACCATGAACACTCATAAATATACACATTCTACAGAAAGTTCCCTTTCCAATCACAATTGACTCTGCATTCTCAAAACTGAAGCCATGCTGCTATAAAAACACCATGCAATAATGAATGATGGAAACCATCTTATGGCAAAAAGAATGGGTAACGAAAAAAGAGAACACCAAACTGGAAAAAGCTTGTTCCCAAAAAGTGCGAGACACCAACTGCCAACCCAGATGCTATGGGAGAAATGATGAATTGCGATCAGCAAAGCTATGCAAACTATGAAGAAAGGATGGATTGTAAAGCAATCTGTTGTTGCGGCTGCAAAGATGACCAAGTGGAAGCAAGAGTAGCTGGTGGTAATGTTTGCTGGAGCTGTCTGAGTAAAGTAACCATTCTGCCAGCTGTTTGTTCTGTTGCAAGGTCTTTACCAGCACATAAAACCTAGTTAACACATAATGGATTCTATTAGAAAGAGAATCAGCTTCAAGCAAATCAGGTATATATTATTACATAAGAAAAACCTGGATTGACTCAAAGATAATGTCTACATGAGAAATGTCAAGAATTGTCAAGTTAATCATTAACTAGTAGTATGTGCAAGGTAACAATAAGGAGGCATATAAACATCAGAGGCAATAAACAATAATCAATATGTTGTAGAAGTTAGGAGTTTGTGCAATGAATTTATGGCTATATGACAGTTGCAATTCTGAATTGTCCATTAGAAATTAATCGTGTATTCAAGACATTCTTGATGCAATTGGGATCATTCCTTGAATCATTTTGTTTGCATAGATACAACAACTTTGCTTAAAATCAAATTTGAGCAATGACTAGCACAAACTTCTCAAAAGGCAAAAATTAGCATGACACCGGTTAAAATTATGAAATTCACACTAAAATCTGACTTGTTTCATTGAGTTAAAAATTACAGGCAACCAATTCATTCACATGGTTGTCCTTCTCACTAAATAAATTTGTCAGGGTGTAATCAAAAGGCATTAATATTTTGACTGACCTCCAAATTCTCTCAAAAACTTTTAAAATATTCATGATTACAGTGGCAAAAATATTTATGCTCGCACTTCTGAACAATCATCGAATTGTTAATGGAAAATTTGGAGCGTTTGACATGTCATATACAGCACAAGAAAATCGTATGGCCTAAGTGATGCTAGTCATATGCCAAAAATAACTTCACTAATATTTTCGTTCTTTTCTTTTTCGGGAAGCAATCATCATACTTCCTCCACCTGTCACTTGGTATAACTTGGTTTTCCCATTAGAATTCCTTTCATCAAAAACAAAACTCTGCTCAATTTTTAGACAACCTACTCCTTAAACTCTAGCTTAATTATTACAAAGTAGCAAATTCATGTTGATAAACTAACCTCTGCAAACACCGCGACTATTTTAGGAAGGTGTTGATTGTTTGGGCCTAACAGTTCACCATCAGACCTGCAGTTAAATAAGGAAAATTAGAACTAGAACAATATGAAAAAACTGCCAGAGCACATCAGCAAACTTAAAGGTGTTTGAGCAGTTAACCTTTCCGCCATTGAACAAAGTTGATCGTGAACAACTTTGGCCTCAATCAAATCACCTTTTATTGGCAGACAGTTCAACCATGCTGGAACTACCTGCAAATGCACCAGGAGATTAGCAAAAACATTAACTAAATAGATGTTTTCCAAAAAAAACACCTAAAGTATAGATACTCAAGCCGTCACAATGAATAGATCTTAGTATTGTTAAACATTGTAGAGGAGTAAAAACATAAAAACAAGTCATAAACAGGGAAAATAGGTGAAGACCTGGGCAGAATCAATACTGTCCCGGTGAAATTGACAGATTTTTCCCAGAGCCGAAACTGCATTGTCATATGCCATTACATTATCTGTATGAAGAGCATTAGGATGCTGGATCACAGCATTTAACCTCGATAGAGCCTCTGCATAAATGACACCATGTGTTACTCGATATAACAGTTTTTAAAAATTCATTAGCATATTAAGCAGTACCTCCAACAAGAGGTTTGAACACAGAACCCCCAAACTCCGCACAAACACCAAGGCCATACACCGCCGCCTGCAGAGCAACGAAGAAATACCAATATTACCAATGAAGACACTTAGAACAATAAAATGGTATTGAAAATGGTGGGCAGCAGATAATGCTAACCTGTCTGACATCCGGAGTCTCATCATTACATGCCTCCAACAGGAATGGAAGATACGTGTCATAATACCTGCTCAATTGGCAATGAAACACAATGAAATTGACAACTCGTCTAGATATCACCACACATTAAAGTGGGAATCTAACAAAAAGTACTCACTTTATAGCTGCTTCACGGCACTGCTCTGCAACATCGTCAAAAATGCAAATTGCAATCCTTCTCTCTTCAGGAGTCTTGTCCCTTCCCTATATCCAAAACAATAGATTAAAAGTCAAAACAATGAAATGTTCAATTCTTAAAGAAAAAATAGATTTTAGATTAGTCGACAGGTTGAAGAGCTGTAGGAAATTTGCTTGAAATAAGATTTGACCATTCAATTTGGAAAATGTAACACAACAAAGTCCCTCAGCATATTTACAATTGAATGAAAGATAATGAGTTTTGGGAGTATAGAAACACAGGACAAATCAAGAACGAGGTTGAGAGTGATAGAAGTCGAGAAAGAGAAAGATAGAAAATAAGAGGAACTTTGTGGCATAAGAATTGTTGAATGAGAAGAAACTGATTTACACAGATTATGCCACATTTATAGTTATGAATCAAACTCAAAATCCTAACTTGTTTACACCATGGCAGTTGGACTGAAAGTTAGGCCCAACAAATGCAAAATGTGCTTAGAAGTTTGCTAAATCTGTCTCGTGTTGACATAACCACCAAATAGTTTAAAAACTTAAAAGCAAGTTTAAAATTCATCGTTTAAGTCAACTAAAATTCTCATGGATGTGACTCAAACCAGGCAATCATGGCAACTTTAGAAAGGTCCAAATTCAGGAATAAGTAACATCTCACATATTCTACATGTAAATAGTCTTTTCAGTTTATAAACTAAAACTGAGGAGACACTAACATATATTTGTACACCACAGGAAACAAAAAAGAATGCTGAAAGACATTTAGATGAATACACAAAATTTAGTATCATTAGAAAAAATAAAAACACTTGGTAGTTTCCTGGAAGAACATACCCACATAGGTGTCAAATAAGATGACAATTCTTCAAAGAAAGGCAAAAAGGAGGCTTTGAAGGTTTTGATCAAGGTTCCCAGTATCTCACCCACCTGAGAAAATGTGTAAATATTATAATAGGATGGCCAAGAAAAAAAGATAGTAGCCAAGTGCACTTGTGATTATTTGAATTATAGTAAGAGGTACTAACTTGGTCAAAAACTTCTTCCTCTTGTTCATTTTCCTCTTTAATAAGTTCTCCCTCTTCGGCATCAAAATCTTCAGCTTGGGCCCTCTCTGATCTCTCTCGTTTCCTACTTGAACTGGCTGTGATCACCTGTTTTACCTCATCAACAATTGATCTGACCTGCTTCTCATCCAAAAGCATGCCAGAGATCTGTAAGAAGGGAAAAACATATCAGAGCGTATCCAAAAGGGATTTACATTAAATGAACGAAAATAAATCTGGATAGGGGGAGAGACAAACAAAAAAGTTATTACTGTTTAACAAGGATTTCAGAAAGCACCTACTCGTGAACAATAATCAACTTAAATCATACACTAGAAATTGAAGAAAATGACAGCAATATTGCTTGAACAGAAAGAGATGTACAAAATGATGTAAACAATTCGGTGCCCCTGGTTAGTGAAGGCACGTCGAATTTTTGCATCACATATTAATAAACAATACTACAAACTATATAGCAAGTACAAAGTGAAGTGCACCCAACATCAAGTATTAATGAGACAGGCAGTTGTTCAATGCAATTGACAAAGTTTGTTACTACCTCAAGTGAAAAACCGTTCAAATAATCTAACAAACCAATCATAAAACATGAAAAAACAAAACGGTTCAATTCTGATTTCATACGTGACAATCAAAAAGCTTCCACACACGGCATCAGTCGTAACATCAACTAACAACAGTGCCCATGGGGATAACATGAATCGTTTTTTTTTCCTATATGATGATGCTCTTCAATTGTGAGTTATACCAGTACTATCAACTAAGCCATTGTATATATTCAACAATCTAAATTCTTAAGAAAAAAAAAAAAGAAATGGAAATACGTATAATGAAAAAACATGAAAACACATATAACTAAGTTATCTGGTGATCCGAACCTGTAGGCACTCATTTAATGAATCCAGCATACTTGCACAAATCTCTGTGTCAGGTTCCTGCAAGCAAACAGAAATGAGAGAATTTAAGAAAGAAATGCCAATTTGGGACACAACCAAGTCAGCCAAAATACAGCAGGGGATATCATATAGATTGATCAAAATTCGCAAACTTATATAGTTATACATAGACTAGAACGAGTATATTAACAAAATACATTCTGCACTTACCAAAGATTGCTTCGATTTATATGAATATTAAAAATACTATGAAGTCTCAAAAGAAAAGACATAAGTATTAAACTATTAAAACCAAAACTAATAAATTACACAGTAAATACCTTGTGCAATGCTTCCACCAAAGCTGGGACGATACTGTCAGTCAGAAACTTCAAATAGCTCACATCCCGACCTTGTGATTGTCCTTTCTCAATAGCTAGCTTTGCAGATCGTAATAGCTCCGGCATTGCTATAAAGGTATTGTAAATAATGAACATTAAAACAGTTAGGATAATAAGACAAATCACATTAATGCAACAACGGAAAATAACTGACCAAACACACACAACCAATCATTCACATACCTGAAACAGCAGCTTTTCTAACCTCCTCATGGAAATAAAATTTAAGGAGTGGAACCAAAGTTCCTGCAACCTGCATCACAAAGTAATTGGTGAGAAAATCAAAGTAAGAATAATGCTTCAACAACCTGAATATGCAAATGTGTTCAACAGTAATTTAAGCCTAACGTCTAACCTGGTCGATCCATGGAAAGAATCCTTCTTTCAGCTCATCAGCATAGCAACAAAGCATGTTACATGCCGTAGCTTTCTCCTCTAAAACACTAGTCTTGATTCCAATTCTTTTGTCCCCAAGAGTGATAGTCTCCATGCTATAACATTTCAATAAAAGTCAGATTTATATTGCCAAAGCCTAAACAAAATGCTAATGCATGCTTCTGATTTTCTCATGGTAAGCAATTGATGCGATGTGAGGACAGACAGGCATGTGAATAACGATTTTGTTTGTGACGTGTGCAAATGCATGGCAACTGAGAAGAGCATAACCATTTGTAGTGGAGACATCGTTTAAGTGTTTAACTATTAATGAAATCAAAGATAAAAACGAAAAGAGACATGTGTGATTAAATGGATATGTCATGCACTAATTATTTGAACATTTATGAAATGACTGAAATTGAGACCTTTCATCATCAGAATCGTCTATTTCATTGTCCGAATCAGCGGATGTAATGGTTACGTCGGGCTTAAGTGAAGCAGACTGAAGCAATGGTGGCATCACGAATTCCATATAAGGAAGAAAATCTTGTCCCAGACATTTGCAGAGTCTAGCCCATGCCTGTAACAAATCAAAGGTGTTAATACTGAATACACAGTCCAATTTCACTTTGTGTATAAGCAACAAGTAATATAAAAAACATACCTGTAGCATGTAACTTGTTGTCGGATCATCAGTCTCCATTTGAGATACTTGCAAGGACATAAGAACTTCCATAACCTAATAAAGATCCATCAAATGTAGGATATTAAATTAAATTTAAAATCATAAAAGATCTACCTTATGTTTGTGTGTGTGTGTGCAATAACTGCTTACCTGCTTAGCATCAGCCCTAAACTTCTCCTTCCCGACAGCCATTCCAACCAAACTTATACATTCCATAGACTTAGCACGAAGCATACGATTAGACTTATCAGTTGCATTGACCAATATAGCCTTCAGGAATGGTATTACAGCATCATAGTATTTCTGGAAGTGTTCCTGAGGAAGATCATAGCATAAAATGAGTAATCTAAGGAAATGAAAGTATAAATGTTAAAGAATGGAGTTCATATAAATACCTGAGATGAATCATAGCATAAAATGAGTAATCTAAGGAAATGAAAGTATAAATGTTAAAGAATGGAGTTCATATAAATACCTGAGATGAATCAGCAACCGATGCCAAAGCAGTTAAGGCTCCCTCTTGCACCATTTGTTTACCATTCTGAAAGACAGAATATCCAAATTTAAGTGAAGGGCAATGATAAATGATAATCATGTACAACAATTCAGCAAATTAACATAGTAATAGTCAATGTTGTCAAGATTGAGATCTAGGATTGTAAAATTCTACTTAAGTTCCAAGGATCGGGAGGGAGTAGCATGATTGTAAAAATTAAAATCGTAACTATGATCGCAGAACCTAAGATCATAACCAATCAATTTCTTACCAAAAGAAAAATTGCACACACCACATAAACTAAATTAACCTTTTTCCGATTAAATATAGTTGATTTAAGGAAATAAGACAATTATTTGTAAATAAAGAAATATCTTATGAAATGAATTATAAATGATTTTTTTGTTTAATTAATTTAATATAGTTACGGAATATTTTAATGTAGAACAGAACATGATAGTAAAAAATAGTTAAACATTCCCTTTAATTTAAAAATTAATTAGAAATGAATTAACTTCATGAATAAAACAGCCCAAACCAATTTTAATGTAGAACAGAACAAGGCGGGAAAAATAAAAGAAATATAAAAAGCTTTATACAAGATCCATTCTGTTTTTGAACCGAGTCAGACAACAAAATGGTAATAGTAATGAGTTGGGCCTAAAATAGCCCAATATCCTTCTCTCAAGATAGAAACAACCCCCCTAACTTTCTTTTCCCCAGCCATCTACCTCCATTAGCAGGAGCATTTTCTTCCCTCCCCGGTCAACTTGTGAGGACCGCCCTGCGTGCATCGTGCAAATGGGTTTTCTGGTGGCGAGCTAAGATTGCGATCTCTCCTTTTTTGAGATTTTTTGCAATCGCAGCAGAATACATTCTGCATGCAATCTGGATCACCGGGCTAAAGTGAAATCGTGGACTCACATGATCTTGTGATTTAAAACGCAATTTTGACAATGTTTAATAGTAGCATTACTCTTGCATATAATAATTTTCTATAAACATACCTGAAGAAGTACAAGCAATTTGCTGACGATTCCATCCAAGTATGGCGTTAAAATATCAGGTGTACAATTCTCACTGAAGTTAAGTACTGCTGAGGCAGCATGAGCCTGTGTGAACAATATTAGGAAAGCATTCATATCACAATTTTGCAATTAGACTATGACTTCAGAAATGGAAGACTTGCAATGAGTTATAAGACCAACGGAGAAAAAATAAAACGAAACAAATGAGACCAATAAAAACACTTCATTCATAGGGTACAATGTCATCATTTTATGATAATGTGAAACTAAAAGTAAAATGTTTGTAAGTGTGGGTACTCTAAGCAAAATCTTACTCTTGGGCTTTTTAGTTCCTCCCAACCAACTACAATACAAACACACTAGTTCCGTGTTCCAAGTTCCAATAAATATCATCATACATGGTTCAACATAATAGATAAATCCATTTGCAAGGAACCTATAGCTAATATATGTGTGAGTTTAATACAAAACATTGCTTGCATTTTAATTGAAATCAGTCTTAAAAAATTCTTCAAAAAAATCTCAATATTATCATATCAGAATTCTATTAAATCATTGTGAGAAATGCATAGTATAAAAGGGACTAGCTTAAAAGGACAGCTCACCTGTACTCGAGGGTTCTGAAAATCATCCATGGCAGCAGCTAGGGCTGGCAAAACTCCCTGATGATATTGAACTTGCAAATCAGGACCCAAATCAGTAGACAGTTGTCCAATTGCATTAATGGCTGCCCATCTCACACGGGGATGTTGATCAGGAAAGGAGTTCAATACCATAGCCACCACTTGCTCCAAATTTTTTACCATGACCTAACAAAATAAAACATGTACAAACAAATAAATAAAGGCATACGACACAATAGCAGTAAATTTTTATTGTCTATCTCATAAGATAACAAAAAACCAATTCAACATCTTGACTACCTTCGAGCATCCTTCGGCTATCTGAGCAAGTGCAATCAATGCAGCATGGCGTTTTTGCCACTCAGGTGCAGCCAAGTATGCAGGCAATTGTTCAGAGGCAACAGGAACAATCGTATTTCCTCCCAAAGATATAGATAACCTATCCAAACATTCCTGTCCAACACTATAATTGCTAGTTTCACCCGCATCCTCATCTTCAGTCTCCGCAGTGTGCCAAGCTGGATCATCTTCAATATCCAGAAGCATCTTCATAAGAATAGCAAACAGCCTGCTAATAAACTGTGGCATCTTCCTCATCATACCAGGAGCACGCTCCCTAGCTTCAGCAAGAGTAATCACAAACTCAATAGCCAAATGCCTAGTTCCTTCCTCCAAGGACTCTGCCTCAGCAATCTGAAGCATTGCCCCAACAACATCAACAATCTGCCTCCGGAGAAACCTAGGTTCAGTCCCGGCGAGTTCAATAAGCAACTCAAGAGCCTCTTGTGCGGTGGCCTCCTGACCGGAATTAAGCGCCTCAGTCAAAGTTGTCATCATAGCCGGCAGCAAGTCCTGAAACCTATCTCGATCGGCGGAACCAGACAGACATTGAATGAAATTGATAACAGCATTAAGAGCAGCAATTCGAACATCGGCATTAACAGCAGATGAAGTAAGACACTGAAGAAAGATATCATGAAGGTGTTTGATATGCGGCGTGAGAGAATCACCGATGTACTGCGACAATTGAGCAAAAATCAAAAACGCAGATTCTTGAAGCTTAGGCGAATCAGAAGAAACGCACTGAAACATGAAAGGAAGCAATTCAGGCCAAGCGTTATCAGGCAAAATACTAGAAGCAAGTTCAGAGATTGTATCACAAAGCTTCTTGGAAATCGATTTAGAGTTTTCAGTTTGAATTGAAGAAAGAAGAAGCGATTTAAGAGAAGAATGAGTTTGAGGCGAAAGACGCGGCCAAAGAAATGAATCGTCGCGAGTGAGTTGCTTCCGGAGAAGAATAGCGGACATAGCACGAGCCTCCTGGTGCGGCGAAGAATGAAGAAGATGACCTAGCTTCAAAACGAGACCATCGGGATCGGTTTGTTTGCAGAGGTTGAAGAGAGCTTCGGCTTGAGAACGTTCCTCGTTCGAAGATGACATCAACTGCGAGATCAGACTCTCGAACGGGGAAGGATCGGCACCGAGAATCGCCGCGAGTTGAGATTGCTGCAACTGAGTTGACTCGGGATCCATGACGATTGGCGGCGAGTGTGAGAGAGGGAAGAGAGAAAGTAGTTTAGTTTTTAGGGTTCCCTCTTTTGATCAATGATGAGGTATATCAATCAAGGTAATTATTATGATGGTGCGCTACTTGGTTTGGTTCTCTAGTCTAGTATGTCTCTTTTTATATACGCTATAGCGGGTTTTGGGATTATTGATGCGAGCAGTAGAATTTAGAATGATCGATGATGTTGGCGCAATGTGGGTTTGGGTTTCGGTGAGGAAAATTGGAAGAAAAATAAAAGCGGGTTAGGGTAACCTGGAGTGGGGCTGCAAGTTGCGTGATGGACGATTTTTATTAGCTGTGTTTTGTTTTTGTAGGTCATGGATCATGATTAGGGTTACGCTTTTCTTACTTTCTTTTTTATAGTTTTAGTCGAGTAAAAAGTAAATTAATTTTACCTGTAAAGTTAAAATTTGATACTGGCTCAGAGATTTTTTATTTTGAATTTGGTTTTTTGCTTTGGATTTATTGTAAGATATATAAAGGCCAAATATGTGACTAGAAAACGACCTTGTCTATCTTATCTTCTTATATATACTCCTAATACTAATACAAACAACTAAATATATATAACAGTGTTTTATATAAGAGTACAACTCAATTTAACCCAACATAACAACTAACAATTAAATCCAACGTACACCACGAGAAACATACGCGAGATATATAGGCTTAAAGAACAAAATATACTTTGGTCAATAAAAAATATGCTTTGGTCAAGAAAAAATCATCTCTTAATTATCCTAATAAAGAGTGCTAACTACGCAACCGACCAAAAATAAGTATTAGCACATTTTTCAATTCTGTATTCGTTAAAATTTAAGTGAAATTCATATAAAGGTAAGATATATTTTTTTCGTATATTAATTTCAGAGTTTAGTTTGGTCTCTTAATTTTAAAATGTTTAATATGGGTCTTTTTCTTTTTTAAAAGATACTATTTTAATCTTTTTGTCATATTAGTAGCGATTGGTTTAACGATTGATTTTTGAGTTTTTTTTGTCGATAGTTAGACGAAAATGACCAACATGACACGTTTTGAAGAGTTAAGCCAATATGAAATTTTTTAAACTAAGGGACTAAAATTAACCCCAAAATTAACATACGGAACCAAAAAATATATTTTGCCTTTATATAAATTTGATGGGATGAATATTAATAAATAAAATGGAATGTATTATTCGACAATAATTTCATTTTTTTTCAAGATCACAAAATTATAAAATATATATATATATATATATATGATAAAATTTATATATAAATAGAAGACAAACAAATAATAAATATGTTATTATTTTATTATTTGTAATTTGAGACAATGACTATTAGGGGGTTGGATGCGTAGATTCACTAGATGAGTTGATGGATCTTTTTCAATATGAATTTTATGGGTTTCTGATAATGGAATACGGAAATGTGAACAATAGCATAGGACTTGGATCGTCATAGTATAACAAAATAACTTTAATCCTAAAAATGATCAATAGATTGGATTTTGAAAATCTGAATTAAATAGTTTTTTTTTTTGCAACAAAAAAAATAATGGAATGATCAAGTCACTCTTTAAAAAAATTACTATAATCGTTTAGTCTTTCATAAGAACGTTAACTTTAGAGTAGTGGATGGATAATAATTTAATACACACATGGCTATAAAAATGTGTCATTTAATTTGTTGATATGATTGATTACTACTATATTTAGGTCATTTCAAAAATGAAAAATTATGACCATGCACTTTTTTGGATATGGATCTTCTCTGGAGTTTTTTCAGTCATCTCTTTTTTTATTGATTTAACGGTTGATTTGACAAAAAATAACAACAACAAAAAACAACACAAAAAATGTAGATGAATGGTTGACTGACCAACAAAAAAAACAACACAAAAGAGAAAAAGCGTAAGCAAATGGTTGATATTCGCGTTGAATGTAAACATGAAACAAAATGCATGAAAGAATCTAAATCTCATTTTTTTAGGAATTGTGGCTTGTGGCAGATCAATGTATATTAGTTCAGTAATTGTCTCATATATTCATTCAATAAGCAATGGTGTGTAAGAAGGTTGTTGTTTGGATTCATATCCCTAAGTTTCCTCTTTAGCTCTATAATGCACAAATTCTTTATCGTGTTGTGAATATTCTGGGGTTCGTGCTCAAAATAAGATATTAACTTTTATGTATTCTATAGTCAGATATGTGTGTATGTATACCATGTCAACTTTGAAGAACTCATGGTTCCTTTTGTCATGGTACATGGGTATAGGTTTTCATTATAATATGAGGGTCTTCATGTTATATGTTCACACGTGGCAAATATGGTCATAAGATGGAAACTTGTCATCATTCAAATGATCATTATATGGTGACGGTTGTAGTGAAAAGATAAAAATGGGACAAAGAAATGTTACCAAAACTACGTTTTAATAAAGTGTAGAGTGTGTCTCAAGAAAACTAAAAAATATATTTTTTTGTCCAATTGGTTTTTGTCTTAATTACGAGGCTTTCCAAGGAGACTTTATGAAGGGTTTGTTTATGCTACAAACATGATGAGTTTGAGGGTAAACGTGGGGCATTTTGGACGTGATGTGAGGTGTTTTGGAAAAGCTCTAGGTGTTTCGTCTTAGGATTTGTGTCATATTTAAGGTTTTCTAGCTTTGGGGGAATATGGGATTTCTAAAGAGGGATACTTGGAGAAACAAATAGAAAACTTCTTATAATTAATTGTTCAGAGAATTTGGTAGTTTTTTGAAGTTATTTAAGAATTGAGAAATACTTTGAAACACATTAGTATTGTAGAATCCATGTATTGATGGGATCGAAGATTAGGTCACAAATGGATAGAAATTATGAAGTGTTCATATGAATTAATTGATCTAATATCTTCTAACCCGTTTCAATATCTCGTTATGACTCTTGATTGATAATGGGCAAGAGACAAGAGAGTTATTTTCTCCCTAAAATATATCATTTTTATCGAATTGGATAAACAAATTGTGTGTGTTAATGTTCTTGTGAATTTGTTTGTAGTAGTTGGTAAATTAATTTTGTTCGAGATTGTTTATCTGTGTTTGATATTGGTTGATATATTGAAGATAAAAAAAGTGGCAACAAATGGGCGCATAGCTCGAATGCAAATTTTATTTTTTATCCCTATATGCTTATTAAGATAAGTTAAAGGCGCATGATTAATGGTAATGGAAAAGGAAACAAGTTATAAGGGAGATGTGTAATCAAAGAAACACGGAGAATCAACAAACTATGAATACGGTTAATGTTATGCGGATTATGATTTATTATAAAATCATATTATATTCCTAATAACAAACCTCGTGTAAATGAAAGGAATAAATGATGAGGATTATTTTGCTACATAATCATATCATACCCAAAATGAAAAACTTATTAATGGGGGAACATTGAGTATGAAATGATAAAGGGGGAAGAATCCTCGTTATACAACCAAGAAAAGTGTCTTTAAAGTAATTGACTTAAATCATACAAGGAATAGACGACCTTTTAAGAAACGTCTTATAATAATTTTCCTAATATAAGAAGACTATTTCACAAAACACGATTACCCCGACATATAAAAAAAACTCTAAGTAACCTGCTTTGTCTAAAGCGACCCTCAGAGAACATGGAGAAATATGATTATAACAGACAAAAGGTTTTATGGCGCGTAAATAAGAATACTATTTTACAAAACATGGTTACCCCAACAAATTAATCACCAATTATAGAACATGGAGAAATATAATCACAACAGACAAATATTTTATAGCACGTACCATTAGAATAATGGCCAGGACTAATTATACTTTATTGATAGAAATTATAATAGTCCCACAATATTATTAAACTGATGTGCAAATCTTCAGTTAGGTCTCAATTGCCATCTACATCAAATATCTTAATTTCGTAGAGGTAAGAAAGCATTAAACTCAAACAATATCATATAATTGATTAAACAAAGGTTGATTACATATATTACCAAAAAAAAAAGGTTGATTACATATACAATCAATAATAATATTATTATTTTCCCATGGTAAGAGTAAAATCATCTAAGAGGGATCTAATCTAAGAGAACTAGCCGCTCATCCGTAAATCATTAATGGTTATTACAAGTAAGAAAATAATACATACAATGATTAAAGATGATTCCCTAATGATAGCCTTCGTTTTTCCTTCTCCTTGGTACCAAAATATATCTTAGACTCTTAAAATTTTGAACCCTCTAAACATGTTTTAAAATTTATAAAAAATTCATAAAAAGCAGTTGATTGCGTCTCGAGTAGACCTAATTGTGTTGTTATTGCTTGATTACTCTGTTTTGGCAACTTTATAATTCTATAACTTTTGCAATTTTTTATATTTTTATTTCGTTATACATATGTGAATCCTTTATTTGCTTTGACAGTGTAGCCTTCACAATGAAACACTATAAAATTTATATGGCTAAGATGATTTCAAATTTGTTTGGTCTTTTCCATGAATACTACAAAAATGTATTAAAAACCTACAAATAGAGATGCATTAATAGTAAAAGTGCTTAAAGATAATCAAATTGACTACTACAAACATAGTGTGATGAAGTAGCATCACAACCCCAAATTTCAACATTTCCATGTACTCACAAAAAAATATTTGAAACATCAGATTTTAAGAAAATGAAATTCTTTGTATATTAGTCCTTTAGATTGACTGTATTTTGCAAAACAACATGGAGAAGTGTTCAGAGTACTCAAGTTGGTCTAAATTGCTTAAGTTGTATGAAACTACAAAAAAAGACACGCGTTGGACACACTGTCTCACCATGTGGTACGACATATGAGCTTTTGCTCAACAGGCCAGACTGTTGCATTTTGGAGTATGATTTGCAGAAGATTTGTTAAAGATTTCATTGTTATTGATTTGACAATATGATTAGGTGATTTGTTTGATAAATGGATGAAGAATAATTCATAGTTAATTGGAGATTTAAATTTGGATTTAAATTGAAACAAATCATATATTGTTAGAGAGATTTAAGGAACAAATAATATCTAACCGATTTTGCATCAATTCTGGACGAAATTAAATTAAATATACATGAAAAAAAAGCCCAAAAGAATTATGCTACATAACGAGCTCCTTTCTAGCTTGGTAGACACAAATCATACATTGAAAACCAGAGTTTATGATAAAAAAGAGTCCTTGTTTTATGTACACCACTATGTTTTAGTAACTTGGCATAATATATTTTTCTAGTTGAGTTGTAAGATTCAACATCACTCATAGTTGTGTTTGAGGTTGATCAATAGGGTTTAGTGATTGTAAGTTCAAACACTTGGGTTAGTGTTTGAGAGAAAGTGAGAGGGGTTCTCATATTTAGGGGGAAACCTAAATAGAAATTTATTGGGTAGTGTTAGGAAAGGCATATGACATCACATGGTTTATTCTTGATTGTAAGAATGATTGTACTAAGCTACTAATAGTGAATTTCCTTTATTGGGTTGGAAGCCAACCCTCTAGACCTAGGTATAGGTTGCATCAAACTAGGCTAACAAATGTTTGTGTTATTTATTGCTTTTCTACTCAATCATATTATATAAGTGTTATTGTCATACTAGTGTAACTTTTTGGTCCAATTGTTCTAACATCGCATTCAACATCTGTCCCTTGAGGAACATAATTTAAATTGGAATCAAAGCAAACACCCTAGCTTGTTGGGTGAGCTCCGGGGAAGATAAGTTTTGCTCAAATGAACAACATCAAAGATGGATCAATCAACGAACCACTTGTTTTGGATGGTATAAATTATGTTTAATATAAGGTTATGATGGTTTATTGGCTCAAATCTTTGGGAAACGAGACATTGAAAGTTATAATAAGAGGATGGAAGCCTCCAGTTATTACTCTTGAAGATGGTACATGTAACACCCTTCTAATACCCCGCATAAATAATAAATAATAATCAGAGTAAACATGAAAAAGGGCATTACAACTTCCAAATAATTAAACAATAATACTCATGTCATGCCATAAAAGAGAACGTCAATCAAATTTATTCAGATCATCATGTTTAACACAGCGGAATTATCTTTAACATCTGAATAACAAACAGCCAAGTCACAGACTTAAGGCGTTAACATAAAATCCATCCAAAACAAAAGTTTAACAAGTAACTCTAAACGACGCCCCCAGTGTTACACGACCAGAGCATGACACGGACCCAACTGACTCTAGCGAACTACTTGACGAGCTAATCCTCACCAAGTACGAGAGCTACTCCTTAATCTGAAAAATAACAACAGTAAGGGTGAGTCTCATTCACATTTAACTAATGTTATAAGATATAGATAATAAAATATCATTTCACATGCAATTCACCCAATTACAGTTATGATCAGATTCAAAACATACAATCAGTAAGCAAACAACCAAATTAACACATATTATAACATTGGACAATCTTCCATTCATGTTATAACATCAAAACAGCCTAATGCAATGCAACTACATGCATGTGGTACCAAAATCTGGGATAACCCAACTCACCGACCCACCATCGTCAAGGATACGGCAACACCCACTCACTAATTCCACACAATGGGAATTAGCTACTACTGATCCACCATCGTCAAGGACCAGCCACAAATGATTATGAATGCATGCATCAACCATAACATGCTCATCACCCACATACATCGATCAATGTCATAATCATCAGTAAAACACATATTTCATACCAACAATACATGTATAATAAACACCAGTTAAACCACAACATCATACAGGTAAGACATTCGTTAGTGTACCTATAAGCATATCCCACCACAACAAATAAGATCGATTGTTTTTAAAATGATTCAAACCACAGCTCGAAACACCATTTGATTGTATAAATTATTTGATTAGCTTCACCGTGCTCGAAACGGCACCAAGATCCGGCTTACGGTTTAAAAGTTACACATTTTCAAACATTTCCAAAATGACCTGTCGCAACAACTAACAGCACGCGGCGCCACACACGTTCGCGGCGCGGAACGAATCGAAACTACGCCTTCGCGGCGCAAACAAGGTTTCACGGCGCGGAACGAGAAGAAACTACGCCTTCGCGTCGCGACCATACTCTCGCGGCGCGTACTGAGCATAACAAAACTTCCTGGCCTTTTGCCAAGCAGTTCGCGGCGCCAACCCCTGGACGCGGCGCGAACTGGCGATTTCCTGCGCTCCGAATAGCAGAAAACAGCCTGCGATTTCGTCCCCCTTTTCACCGAATCACTACCATACAAATCTCATTCCAACCAGATTTCGCATACAGTGAAATAACACATATTATAACACATTATAATACATTCAACCATTCAATTATCACTAATACATGATCAATATAATCATTATGCATCAATCCTTCCAAAACCTAACATTTCTACAACCTAAGCACAACCCAATTGATCCGAATAACACGATCAAATTCCATCATACTACCTATAATCCCATAATAGAAGATAAACGGAAGAGTCCCCCCTTACCTGAAGGTTGATTCTTCGTTCTTCCTCGCGTCGCCTTCTCCACTCCTCTTCTCTTTTCACGTTCAGACTCTTTTTTTTCCAAAATGCTGTAACCCTCTCTATTCCACAACTCCTCCTATTTTATTAAAATTGAAATAAACTTATTTTAATTAGTAATAGGGCCTACCAATGCACCCTCTCTTTACTAACTACAACACAAGCCCAATTGCTTAATTCCTCATAGTCTTCCATAATTCCAAATAATTCCCCATAATTTATTTAAATTAATTAAATTAAATTATGAAAATAAATAGAGTGTTACAACTCTCCCCCACTAAATAGTTTTCGTCCTCGAAAACATACCTTAGGCAAATAAATCTGGATAGGAATCCTTCATCTGACTTTCCAGTTCCCAAGTCACATTCCCACCTGCTGGTCCTCCCCAAGCTACTCTGACCAACGCTATCTCCTTGCCACGCAATTGTTTCACCTTTCGATCTTCAATCCTCATAGGCAAAGTTTCCACTGTCAGATTATCTTTTACCTGTACATCATCGACTTGGATCACATGAGATGGATCAGCAATGTACTTCCTCAACTGTGATACGTGGAATACATCATGCAAATTCGCAAGCGTCGGTGGCAACGCAATACGATACGCCACTTCTCCCACCCTCTCCGAAATTTGAAACGGACCAATGAATCGCGGAGTCAACTTCCTTGATTTCAGTGCTCTACCAACACCAGTTGTAGGAGTCACCCTCAAGAACACATGATCTCCTTCTTGAAATTCAAGTGTCCTCCTTCTTTTATCATGATAACTCTTCTGACGACTCTGAGACGTCCTCATCTTCTCCTGAATCATCTTGATCCTTTCTGTTGTCTCCTGAACAATTTCCGGTCCAATCACAGCACTTTCGCCAGATTCGTACCAACATAAAGGCGTTCTACACTTCCGACCATACAAAGCTTCAAACGGAGCCATACCAATACTCGAGTGAAAACTATTATTGTAAGTAAATTCGATCAAGGGTAGATAACTATCCCAAGCACCGCCCTTTTCCAACACACAAGCACGCAACAAATCTTCTAGTGATTGAATAGTTCTTTCTGTCTGTCCATCTGTCTGTGGATGATAAGCAGAACTCAATCTCAGCTTAGTACCCAAAGCCTTCTGCAAACTTTCCCAGAATCTGGATGTAAACCTTGGATCTCTATCCGACACAATACTCGAAGGAATACCATGTAAACTCACTATCTTCTCAATATACAATTGAGCCAGCTTCTCCATTGGGTAATCCATTCTCATTGGTATAAAATGGGCAGACTTTGTCAACCTATCCACTATGACCCAAATAGCTTCACAATTCTTCACCGTCCTCGGCAAACCGGAAACAAAATCCATAGATATACTATCCCACTTCCATTCTGGAATAAATAACGGCTGCATAGCTCCATACGGTTTCTGATGCTCAATCTTCGACTTCTGGCAAGTCAGACAAGCATAGACAAATTCAGCTATTTCCTTTTTCATTCCAGGCCACCAAAACAGCTTCTTTAAGTCGTGATACATCTTGGTAGCACCAGGATGAATACTCAATCCGCTACGATGTCCTTCTTCAAGAATACTCTTCCTCAATTCGGCAACATCAGGAACACAAACACGATTACCAAACCTTATTATACCATTCTCGTCGATTCTGAATTCACCTCCTTTATCTTGATTAATCAGAGCCAACTTATCAACCAACTCTACATCAGTCTTCTGACCTTCTCGGATTTCCTCCAGAATACTACTAGTCAGCTTCAGCATACCCAATTTAACACTGGTAGGAGTGTCTTCACATACCAAACTCAAATCTCGGAATTGCTCAATTAAATCCAATTCTCTCACCATAAGCATAGATATATGCAAGGACTTCCTACTCAATGCATCGGCAACAACATTTGCTTTATCTGGATGGTAATTCAGTTCAAAATCATAATCCTTGAGAAATTCTAACCATCTTCTTTGTCTCATATTCAACTCTTTTTGGTCAAAGAGGTACTTCAAACTCTTGTGATCACTAAATACTTCAAACCTCGAACCATATAGGTAATGCCTCCACAACTTCAACACAAATACCACTGCTGCTAACTCTAAGTCATGAGTCGGATAGTTTCTCTCATGCACCTTGAGTTGTCTCGACGCATAAGCGACTACCTGTTGTTTCTGCATCAGTACACCTCCTAATCCTGACAACGAAGCATCACAATAAACAACAAAAGACTCCGCCGGATTCGGCAAAATCAAGATCGGCGCACTAGTCAACCTCTTCTTCAACTCTTGGAATCCTTCTTCACATTTCGAATCCCAAACAAACGCTTGACCCTTCCTAGTCAACTTAGTTAACGGTAATGCTAACTTTGAAAAACCTTCAATGAACTTTCTATAGTAACCCGCCAGACCAAGGAAACTACGGATTTCGGAAACTGACCTCGGAGCTTCCCACTGAGACACTGCTTCTACTTTCGTTGGGTCAACGGCAATACCATCCTTAGAAATTACATGCCCAAGAAAGCTCACTTCGTTTAACCAGAACTCACACTTTGACAGTTTCGCATAAAGTTTCTTTTCCTTCAATAGTTCTAATACCACTCTAAGATGATCCGCATGCTCTTTTTCATTCTTAGAATATATTAAAATATCATCAATAAATACTACTACGAACTGATCCAGAAAAGGATGGAAGATCCTATTCATATACTCCATGAAAACCCCCGGCGCATTGGTTACTCCAAATGGCATCACTGTATATTCGTAATGACCATACCTCGTTCTAAATGCTGTTTTCTGAATATCGTCCGTCTTCACCCGAATCTGATGATATCCCGACCTCAAGTCAATTTTGCTGAACACACATGCCCCAACTAGTTGATCCATCAAGTCATCAATCCTTGGCAAGGGATACCGATTCTTGATAGTAACCTTGTTGAGTTGTCTGTAATCCACACACAACCTCATTGAACCTTCTTTCTTCTTCACTAGTAACACCAGTGCACCCCACGGTGACACACTAGGACGAATGAATTCTTTTTCCAGTAACTCTTCCAGTTGACTCTTCAATTCTGCTAATTCAGATGCCGACATACGATACGGCGCCATCGACACAGGACTAGTCCCAGGGACTAACTCAATAGCAAACTCTACCTCCCTCTCTGGCGGTAACTCTCTTACATCTTCTTGAAAGACTTCTGGAAATTCACATACTACTGATAAATCACTACTCACCGCTTTCTTCTTCACCTCCATGGATGCAATCAACATAAACACGGCGGCCCCGCCCTTCATGGCTTCATCCACTTGTCTAGCGGTCATTGCTAAATCCTCGACAATGACATCTTCGGGGAAAATAACCGTTTTCGTGAAACAGTTGATATGAACCCGATTAAATTGCAACCAATTCATACCCAAGATAACATCAAGTTGTTCCAACGGAAGGCACACTAAATCCATTCCGAATTCTCTACCAAAAATATCAATTGGACAGTTCAAACAAGCGAACGAAGTAGTCACTGAACCCGACGCAGGAGTGTCAATGACCATACTTCCATTAATCTCAGATATTTCCAAATTCAGTCGTTTAGCACAATCCAATGAAATAAACGAGTGAGTTGCCCCAGTATCTATTATTGCAATTAAAGGAGTGCCATGGATAAAACACGTACCTTTAATCAACCGATCATCTGGAGTAGTCTCTGAACCAGATAAGGCGAATACCTTACCACCAGCTTGATTCTTCCTCGGCTTGGGACACTTAGGACTGATATGACCTTCTTCCCCGCAGTTGAAACAAGTTACAGTGTTCCCTTTGCACTCAATAGCAATGTGACCTGCCTTCCCACATCTATAGCACTTCTTTTCCTCACTCTTGCATTCGTGAATGCGATGTCCAGGTTCTCCACACTTGAAGCACTTGATAGGGGCACTAGAGTCTCCCCCACTAGGCTTCTTCCAACCTCCAGCCTTCTGGTTACCCTTACCATACGGCTTACCACGATCCATATGCTTTTTCCCTTTCCTGTCGACTAACTCGCGAGAGTGCGACGACTTCAGCTTAATATTGTCCTCTTCAAAGATTCGGCTGCAGTCAACCAAATCGACAAACCTGCGAATCCTCTGGTATCTGATACCCTGTTTAATCTCATCGCGGAGACCATTCTCAAACTTAACACACTTCGAGAATTCACTAGCCTCATCATTATTGTAGTGGACATAATACTTTGCTAGCTCCACAAACTTAGACGCATACTCCGGCACAGTCATGTTACCTTGTGTCAGCTCCAAAAATTCAATCTCTTTCCTGCCTCTAACATCCTCAGGAAAGTACCTCCGCAAGAATTCTCTCTTGAACACAGCCCAAGTGATTGCAACACCTGCAGCTTGCAGTTCGTCCCTACTAGCCATCCACCAATCATCGGCTTCTTCAGACAGCATGTGAGTCCCATATCTCACCTTCAGATTTTCGTCATAATCAGTCACCCGGAAGATCCTTTCAATCTCTTTCAACCACTTCTGGGCGCCTTCGGGATCGTGAGTGCCTTTGAACAACGGAGGGTTGTTCCTCTGAAAACTATTCAGCTGCCTGTCAGCACCAATTCCAGCTCCATTGGCATTCCCTCCCAGCACACCAGCAATCATGCCCAGAGCCTCAGCGATAGCATCATCGTTTCTTCCTCCTCTTCCGGCCATTGTTCTGCTGAATATCAAACAATATCTATTAGAACAAGAAGTATCGACAGTGTCAACCTTACACTAATCGTATACGAGGGATTAACCGACACTAAGACTCTGACTCAAACGACCGACAATGCTCTGATACCACTATTGTAACACCCTTCTAATACCCCGCATAAATAATAAATAATAATCAGAGTAAACATGAAAAAGGGCATTACAACTTCCAAATAATTAAACAATAATACTCATGTCATGCCATAAAAGAGAACGTCAATCAAATTTATTCAGATCATCATGTTTAACACAGCGGAATTATCTTTAACATCTGAATAACAAACAGCCAAGTCACAGACTTAAGGCGTTAACATAAAATCCATCCAAAACAAAAGTTTAACAAGTAACTATAAACGACGCCCCCAGTGTTACACGACCAGAGCATGACACGGACCCAACTGACTCTAGCGAACTACTTGACGAGCTAATCCTCACCAAGTACGAGAGCTACTCCTTAATCTGAAAAATAACAACAGTAAGGGTGAGTCTCATTCACATTTAACTAATGTTATAAGATATAGATAATAAAATATCATTTCACATGCAATTCACCCAATTACAGTTATGATCAGATTCAAAACATACAATCAGTAAGCAAACAACCAAATTAACACATATTATAACATTGGACAATCTTCCATTCATGTTATAACATCAAAACAGCCTAATGCAATGCAACTACATGCATGTGGTACCAAAATCTGGGATAACCCAACTCACCGACCCACCATCGTCAAGGATACAGCAACACCCACTCACTAATTCCACACAATGGGAATTAGCTACTACTGATCCACCATCGTCAAGGACCAGCCACAAATGATTATGAATGCATGCATCAACCATAACATGCTCATCACCCACATACATCGATCAATGTCATAATCATCAGTAAAACACATATTTCATACCAACAATACATGTATAATAAACACCAGTTAAACCACAACATCATACAGGTAAGACATTCGTTAGTGTACCTATAAGCATATCCCACCACAACAAATAAGATCGATTGTTTTTAAAATGATTCAAACCACAGCTCGAAACACCATTTGATTGTATAAATTATTTGATTAGCTTCACCGTGCTCGAAACGGCACCAAGATCCGGCTTACGGTTTAAAAGTTACACATTTTCAAACATTTCCAAAATGACCTGTCGCAACAACTAACAGCACGCGGCGCCACACACGTTCGCGGCGCGGAACGAATCGAAACTACGCCTTCGCGGCGCAAACAAGGTTTCGCGGCGCGGAACGAGAAGAAACTACGCCTTCGCGTCGCGACCATACTCTCGCGGCGCGTACTGAGCATAACAAAACTTCCTGGCCTTTTGCCAAGCAGTTCGCGGCGCCAACCCCTGGACGCGGCGCGAACTGGCGATTTCCTGCGCTCCGAATAGCAGAAAACAGCCTGCGATTTCGTCCCCCTTTTCACCGAATCACTACCATACAAATCTCATTCCAACCAGATTTCGCATACAGTGAAATAACACATATTATAACACATTATAATACATTCAACCATTCAATTATCACTAATACATGATCAATATAATCATTATGCATCAATCCTTCCAAAACCTAACATTTCTACAACCTAAGCACAACCCAATTGATCCGAATAACACGATCAAATTCCATCATACTACCTATAATCCCATAATAGAAGATAAACGGAAGAGTCCCCCCTTACCTGAAGGTTGATTCTTCGTTCTTCCTCGCGTCGCCTTCTCCACTCCTCTTCTCTTTTCACGTTCAGACTCTTTTTTTTCCAAAATGCTGTAACCCTCTCTATTCCACAACTCCTCCTATTTTATTAAAATTGAAATAAACTTATTTTAATTAGTAATAGGGCCTACCAATGCACCCTCTCTTTACTAACTACAACACAAGCCCAATTGCTTAATTCCTCATAGTCTTCCATAATTCCAAATAATTCCCCATAATTTATTTAAATTAATTAAATTAAATTATGAAAATAAATAGAGTGTTACAGTACAACTAGCCTAAAACTAGAGGCTGATTGGACCAAATCTGAAGATGATGAAGCCCATGGAAATTACAAGGCTATGAAGGCTATACTAAATGGGGTGGACAAAAACATGCTCAAGTTGATCAATACATGTTCAAAAGCTAAAGATGCATGGAAGATTATCAAGACTGCACACAAATGCACGTATAATGCTCATATTTCAAGACGACAACTCCAGTCAACACGGATTATGAATCCAAGAATAAATGAAGAAACCTCTAACAACATGATGGTTTACACTAGAAAGTGCATTACTGAAGGAGAGTCAAGTGATAAGGATTTGACTGATGAAGACATAGCTAAGACTTATAAGCTATTGATCACCAAGTGGAAAAAAGTTTGCATAAAAAGTGAGAAACACAAAAAGACTATAAGTGAACTTCATCGAGAGAATGAAAAGTCTGTTGCTACAGTCACAAGTTTGGTAGAAGAAAATTGTGTGCTAACATCCAAGCTGGAGGACATGATAAAATATGTAAATAATGGTTACGACATGTTAGAGAAATTTGTGGAAGATGTGGAGAAGTCAAGTGTAAAGGTTGGTGTTGAATTGCTAAAAGAAATCCAAGCAAAAGGGAAGAACCTACTATTCTTACTGCATATGTTATGTCTTAAAGAACCTACTATGTTAACATGTGGTATGTTATTCATATATGCTCTTTTGAACTCATCACTTCGACACTGAGTTATATTTATCTTGTATTGAGGATTTTTATAGTCACAACAGCCTTGGAATTCGACATACATAACTTGTCGAGAATATTCCATAGGCACGTCTTTTGAGATAAGCATAATATCAAATACTTTCTATCTCTCTAGATGTCAATCCCAAGGATTCTGTTGGAAGCACCAAGATCTTTTATCTTGAACTCTTGTATGAGTTCAGCTTTTACCCTCAACACTTCTTTAACATTGTCACTGGCTATGAGGATACCATCCCCATAAAGAAACAAAATCACAAGTGAACTTCTAAGTCAAAAGATGAAGTAAACACAGTGGTCGAACTGACTTCTAGTGAAACCTATGTGTTCCACGAACTTGTCAAATCTCCTATTCCATTATTGAGGAGATTGTTTTAGGCCATACAAATACCTATTCAACTTGCACACATAATTGTCCTTACCATTTTCTTCATACCCTTCATGTTGCTTAATGAGGACCATTTCATCTAGATCACCATACAAGAAAGCAGTATTCACCTCCATCTGTTCCAATTTTATATATGTCGAACTTTGCCACCATAGCAACCAACATTCGAATGGACCTGTGTTTCGCAATAGGAGATAACACATCATTAAAGTCGACCATTTCTTTCTGAGTGAACCCCCTAGTGACCAAACTTGTCTTGTATCTATTAGACGTCACTCATTTGATTCATTCTTTCACCTTGAAGATCCATTTACAACTGACTAATTTGGCCCCTATGGGTCTCTTAATCAGCTACCAAGTGTTGTTATGATCATTAAGAAATTTATATCATAATCCATGGCTCTAAGCCATTCAGTCTTGTCTTGATTCCACATAACTTCCTTATAGTCTATAGGTTCTACATCTAGAACTTCACTTACTGAGATTAAGGCACAAGTTATGAAATCTACATTAACAAGTATCTGAGATGGATTAACGACTCTTATCGACTTGTCCCTTGCCAGCAGGTAGTCATTAACATTTTTCCTTAGTATCTTTGACATCTTGTGCTTCTTCCTAAACTTCATTTGAATTATACAATTCATCATTAACGTGCTCCACCTTGACAGGAAACTCCTTATGTTCCAACTCCTTTTCATAGATCTTCGCGCTTCGATCAACTTCATCTGTTTTCTTGAAATCCATATTAACTTCATTGAAAACTACATCTTGACTCATGAGACACCTCTTTTGAACTGGCTCTATATACCACAATCTACAAGCTTTAACTCTTTCAAGGTATCCAAGGAACATACATCTCAAAGATCTAGGATCAACCTTGTCTTGCCTAATGTGAGCATATGTTACACAACCAAATACTCTAAGTTTATCGATGTCTCATAGAGGACCCGATCAAACCTCTTCAAGTGTCTTCATCCCCAAAGTAGTCGAGGGACACCTATTTATCAGGTGAGTTGTAGTCATGATTGCCTCAGTCCAAAAAACCTTCTTTAACCCCACATTAACCAACATACACCTTACTATTTCCAAAATGGTTTGATTAAACCTTTTAGCTAAACCATTTTAATGGGAGGAGTACCTGTAGTATTTTTGTACCTTGCAATGCCAAACACAACACAATAGTTGTCAAATACTTCATTGTAAAATTCAAGATCATTGTTAGTCATCTGCCTCTTGAATTTTTTACTAGTTTGGTTTTCCGACAAAAGTCTTCTAACTTTTAAAATTATCAAAAGTTTCATCCTTAGCTTTTTGAATGAATACCCATATCTTTCGTGAGTAATCGTCAACTAAGGATATAAAATATCTTGCAACCAAGTGTGACGAATTCCTTTTAGGCCCCAAAAGATCAGCATGGATATACTCAAGAGATCCATGTGTTCTTTGTTTACCTTTGTTAAACTCCACCCTACAAGATTTACTAAATAAACAAGGTTCACAAAACTCCATTTTTTCGACATTGTAACCACCTAGGAGATTTTGCTTTCCTAATTCGACCAAGCCCCTTTCACTGGCATGGCCAAGTCTCGTGTGCTATAATTTAGTCTTTGACATATGTTTAGTGGATGCTACATATGCTGAACCACTTATAACCTCAGCCTCAAATGTATACAGACCCTGTCTCTTGGTGCCTCTAAAGACTTCCTTCGACCCATTTATTACCCTTTTAATACTTTACTCTCGTTTGAAAACATATCCTTTCTTGTTGAATTCACAAGAGAAATCAAATTTCTCTTAAGCTGAGGTACACACCTTATACTAGTCAATAAATTTACTGACTCATCATGAAGCTTGAATATGACAGATCCAATTCATACAATCTTACAAGCTTTGTTGTTTCCTAGCAACATTAATCCAACATATTGATCATATAATACCTTAAACAAATCCTTGTTTGAAGTCATGTGCCAAGTGCAACATGAATCCATAATCCATTCCTTTCTTGAATATCTGCTGGAAACCACAAATACATATGATGATTCATAATCATCTCAAATAATGGATGCATTGCCATTGTTCTTACCATCACCACAACTCTTAAACCTTTCAAGACACACTTTTATAGTATGACCTTCCTTCTTATAGTGGTAAGGCCTAATATTAGGAGAATCACCACCATAAAACTTTTGTGGACCTTTTCCCTTCTTCTCAAACTTACCATCATTTTTTTTAGAATTTTCCTTTTACGAACAATCCTTTACTAATAGATTATGGCTCGTGCTCTTTTCTTTTGTTCAAATCCTTTGAGTATAATGCTGATTAAACTTCTTCAAAGGTCAATGACTCTATTCCATACAAGAGGGTTTCTTTGAAGTGAGCATGAGATCTTGGCAAAACACATAACAACAACAACTTTATCATTGATGGTAACCTCAATATCCATTGGATCAAGAATCAACTTATTGAACATATCTAGTTGTTCAGTTAAGTATTTGTCTCCATTTATCTTGAATGAGTACGTATTTTGCTTTAGATAGAGACAATTAACCAACGATTTAGTCATGTACAAACCTTTAAGTTTCGTACACATACCAGCCACCAACTTCAATATAATAATGTTCCAAAAAAATGAAGGAGATAAAATTGTTTAAGGGAGCTCTGAACATATTTTATTCGTTAAACTGTTGTAGTTTATTTTTATTATATTTATCTATTTTATTTTATAATTAATTTTAAGAATATTTTTTCTTTTGTTTATAGATACACAATTTAATATTAAATTGCCGATATTATTGATTGTTGATGTGAGAATTATTTGATTGTAGTTGATGTTTTTATTAATGTTAACTTTAATTGTAAAATATTTATAAAATATTGAGATTGAGTTTGGAATTCAATTAACATGTTTTGAAAGCCTTTTTAACTTTTAGGGTGAGTTTTGATATTTTTATAAGAATTTAATTGATATGTATAAACAGTGTAAAATAATTTTATATCGTCATTGAATTGTGATCGTTAAATATTTATTAAAATTTTTAATTTAATTTTAATTATTTATAAAATAATATTTGTGAATGGTTGTGATGTATTAGCTATGTAAAGAATTATGTAAAGAATTTTATATAGTACATAGTAATTAATCTCTTTTTATAAATATTTAGTTTTTTAAAAAAATATTAAAAATTTAAATTTAATTTAATTTCTTTCAATTTAATTTTTTTATTTATGTTATTACATATTTTTTTATTAATTCTTTACAAGTACTAAGCTTTTATTTATTTTTATTTTATACGCATTACAAGAACTAAAGTTAATAATTTCTCATAAAAATATTTTAAATATTATGAGTCTAGTTTGATTAGGACCCATAAATCCACATACCAAACCCGAGCTTATGAAACCGGCACCGAACCGGCTAAACTCGACAATCGGAAAACCGAGTTAGTTGCATCGTGGCGAGCGCCTCCGCTTCACTACCAGTAGCTGAATCGAAGAATCTTCAATTTTCTTCTTCTCACTGTTCCACTTCAGTGGAGGATATGCTCTGTACATTACCCAAGCGTTGCTTTTGCACCGTCGCTCCTCGCCCTTGGCTTTTCGTTGGTTTGGGGAATCCTGGCGACAAATACAAAGGAACTCGACACAATGTACTTCACTTTATTTTGTTTGAAAATTTCAAATTCAGTTACAAGTTTGTTAGGAGTTAGCTTTTCTTTTATTTCTAGTTTCGAGTTAGTAGTTAGTTACACAACTATCAAATTGTATGAATTTTTGATGATGAAATTTGAAAGTGTTTTCGTTTGAATCAGGTTGGATTTGAGATGATTGATGCATTTGCAGAATCACAGGGGATTCAAATGAATACGGTTCATTGCAAAGCCATTTTTGGAAAAGGTTTGTCTGATTCATTTGATAAATTGATATTCCTCTTTTATATCTCTTTCATTGTTTGTTGTTGTAATAGTTAAATTTTAGGCAAATTAATTTGCTACAGGTTTTGTTGACGAAGTTCCAGTTTTCCTTGCAAAACCGCAAACTTACATGAATCTCAGTGGTGAATCGGTAAGGAATTGGAATATTCTACTTTTTAGTTTAGTTTCTACAAGTTTTTTTTTGTCGTTTAAAGCTTCTGTCAGTTGCCACTTGCAAAAATGGTTTAACCTATGAATTCATTTGATTATATATTGGTTGCTCAAATTAATAATTGATAGGGTGGCTGTTCTGGTTACAATATTGAAATTTTGTAATTAATCTTTTTGTTTGAGATATTGGTGAGGTTAAAACATACTGTGCATGATTTCTAGGTTAAAACATACTGTGCATGATTTCTAGTTGCAACTGCAGCTAAAAATTGAAAGTTCCTGAGCTTCTGTCATGGTCACTTTAATAAAAAAAAATTCAAATTGAAAACAACAGCTATGAAAATGCGGTGTTTGCATCATATTCCCATTGCTGTTATATAGTGGATAATGTTGTATTCCAACGAAATTGGCTTCTAGGTGATCAATGATGATTTGATGACAGATTGTTGACTGAGTGAGGGAAATTAAAACAGAAGACAGTTCTATTAAAATACTCAAGGGTTGAGAATGGTCCTCACTCCTCATGGCTGATTGCTTACATCATTCCTGTCTGCTTTTACTGTTTTGTTTGTATTTGAAGTGCCGACCTCTTGCTGTGGTAAGGTAGTGTACTGACATTGATTCCTTATGGGGTTTCAGCTTTTGAAGTAGCATACAACTGGTTTCATTTGCTTTAGATTTTTATGTTTGGCTATGTGTGAAGTCTTATGCTGATTATCAATTATGTTATACGTCATGACTCTTTATTTTACTGCAGGCAGGACCACTGGCTGCTTATTACAAGTTGCCCCTTAATCAGGTGATTGTGGTAAGTTATTCCATATTGTTGCACCTCCTCTCAATGATTCTAATTGGTCATAGGTTTGTTCTTCTTTATTCAATATCGTTTTTATGGATGCAGTTCCATGATGACATGAACCTGCCATGTGGGGTGCTTCGTCTTCACGATAAAGGGGGTCATGGAAGCCACAAAGGGTACGTAAATATATGATATTTGTAGTTTATATGTTGCTGAACTCAAGTACATACTCCTCCAGAGATATTACGATGTTTATTACACATTAGATTATGTGATTCACTTATTACAAGACTCAATAAATGTGTCAAAATCTAAAGTCATGTATATGTTATTGGAGTCATAATCCACAACCATTACTTTTGAAATCAATTCTAGTTCTTGATATGATGATAATCTAGATGGCACTCTAGGAAGGAGTAGCAAATCAAATTAGAGATATGTTTTGAGAAAGATAGCCATTGCATTTGTGTATTGGCAACATAATTATTTGCGTATTTATTATAGTCCTCGACTTGTGTTGCATCGTGGTCTATGGGATAAAGACATAAAGTATCATTATTTATGTATTTTTTCCCCTTTGATCTTACATATTACAGACTGTGTTTCGCATCTTAGTCTCTGGTTTCTTGTCGCAGTTGAAGTTTTTTGTTTCTTTTTGCATTTCTTCTTCAATGCAATTGTCTTTGATCTAGTGATTAGACACTGATTTTGAGCCTAAGCTCAATAACCAAGTTGAAAAGAGAAGTTAGAGAAAGAGCTGCTTATGTGGCTATTAGTTGGAACATGCGAGGGGTAATAAGGAGAATGAGGCGAAGTATGAAGGATCATTTTTCAGTTACGACTTTATGGTTGGAGAGAATAGTTCTTCTCTGAGTAGCAACAACTCTATGGGCTACAAGGGACTTTTCTTATGAGATACATCAAGTTTCTAAATCAATACGATGACGGGAAATTTACAAACTATACGAAGACATGAAATTTACAAACCTAAGATGCACGAAAGAATTTCGCTAGATAGAGTGGATTGAAGCCACGACAACAACATCTAATATTTCTAAAGCCAGATCGAGTACTCAGGATTGATCGAACATGAGTTGCGAGCATCATCATCAAGAAACCGAGGAGGAATTCGTGACAAACGACAAACTCGGGGAGGTTATGTGCGTCGATGTTCGACTTCACTTGTTGGCGCCATAGATGAGAGTTCTTTTCATTGAGCTTCTGAGCGATTTTGAGAGCGAAATTGAGACAGCCCAAATCGTCATTTGCAGACGACGCAACTGGTATCAAAGTGTTCGAGATATGAGCGGAAGACGGCGGCGACACCGGTGGTGTCGTCATCATCATGGCCGGAGATCGGGTTAGCAATCTGATACCATGTTAGAAAGTTATAGAGATACTATTCATAATTATATTGTAATTGATTTTCTGTTTTTCATTGATTGAAGTTACTTACAAGTTACACCTGATTGCATTTTATGGAAGCAATCACGTAACCTGCAGTAACAGGTTACTTAACTAATTGATACTGACAGCTGTTAATTAATCCTACTAAGCTAACTTATATCTAATAGAGCACCACAATCACCACCCACACGACCACGACCACGACCACGATCGCCATGACCACCTTTACCTTCTTTATGAAAACCACCGCGACCTCCAAATTGCACAGCTAAAACTGAGCGGTCAGAGGAATCATTATCTGTCGTAGTAAGGCAGGATTCCATAAAAGATGAGTGCATAACCCTAGGGAAAGTATCATTAAGATTATCAACCTGCTTATTGGACAAAATTTAGGTCCGAACCACCTTATACTCTGAGTCAAGACGAGACAGCCAACTTAAGGCTATAAGTTTTTTTTTTTGTTGAGTTAACATCTCTTCGACAAATTTGCATGCTAGAAGAGAAGTCAACTCCTCAGTATATTTCTTAAACTCCAAAAAATAATCTATCAAACTTATGCTTATCCTGTTTGGGCGGAAAGTATCTTGCAGAAGAGCATAAATGCGATTCAGATTATCAAATTTACCAAAAATAAATTTCAAAAAATCCCACAACTCTTTCACAATCTTGCAGTAAGCAATAACCATTTGAACTCACCTATCAACAGAATTCACAAATAAGGCCAAAATACGTTTATCCTCTGTATTCTAAACCATTGCTGTCTTTGTTTCCTTTGGACATGCTTGTGTTAAATGTCCATCCTTTTCTATTTCTCTAAGACTAACTTCAACTAGATACTTCCACTCCACATTGTTCTCACCATCCCCATCAAGCTTGATGTCAGTGAGTTTTGTGGAAATAGTAACGAACTCAGTAACGGGCTTCTTAGAACAACTGTCTTCGACGCTATTTTCAATTTCCGTCAACATTGTTTAACCAGCAGCACAACAACACACGATTTCGACTCGAAACCTCACAAAAATACAATATATCAATGTAAAACACCACCAAAACGCCATAAACAGTGGCTGAATCCACCGAGCTTCCATCAACTCTCAAAAACACCTTAGTCTGTCCCAAAACCACAAACCATCTGCTACCGAAAATGCGCGTTGCAGATCGTGCATAAAAAACATTGAAAAACAGCGATTTTGCTAATCAGCGAATTTCTCCATGATTCAACTTCTCTATCCAAATTGTTATTCTCGAGGTCGTTTTTGATAACTTCTCTTGTAGTCTTTCTAGGTCTTCCTCTTCCTCTAGTTGTTTAATTTCTCTCCATCTGATTTACTCTCCTTACCACCGAATCTACAGGTCTTCTCTCTACATGCCCAAACCACCTAAGTCTATTTTCCACCATCTTCTACTATTATATGCACTACCCAACACTCTTTAATATTTTTATTTCTAATCTTATCCTATCTAGTCTTACCACACGTCCAACGCAACATCTTCATCTCTGCTACACTTACTTTATTCTCGTGTTGATTCTTGACCGCCCAAAATTCTTTCTCGAACGAAATTGTAGGTTTTACCGCAATCTGATAATATTTTCCTTTCAGTTTGAGCGGTACCTTTGCGTCATATAAAACCCTTGAAATTCTCCTCCATTTCAACCACCCAGTTTGAATTTAATTGTTTACCTCTCCTTCTATTTCTCTATCATTTTGTATTACGAATTTCTCTATAATTCGGCTGCCAAAACTTTTTTTCACCCCTCCAGCATGCTAAATCAGCCTTCTTTAAAGATGCTGGTAGGTTTGATTTTTTTTTTTTGACGACGAATTCTAGTAGGCTCTAGATACCATGTAGAAAGAAAGAATATAAATAATCAATTAGATACACTACAATATGTAGTGACCCTCATATTTATATTAATAAGTAAAGAAAGTAATACATAAGAAAGACAAATGGGCCAATGTTTTATAGAAAGTTGAAAACTACTATTTAGAATAGAAATAAGGCAATATCGAGGCAAGCAAACATAAATGAGGCATGGTTATCATCAAATAAGGATGGAGGAGAAAATGGACTAGGTTTATGATAGGAAATTGGGTATTACGGGGTGCTCAAGACCAACATTGAGTTGTATGGGATGCTTGGTGGAGTACTCAAGTGGCTTGGTTCTTCCCCCTTAATAGCTTGCTCTTTAGTGAGGGTTCCTCAAGTGCTTGAGTACTTATCAGTTTACTTAAAAATCAGGCCACATATGCAGCAATCTATGACTATGTGTTAAACTTATTGCATCCTCCAAAGTTATATGCAAGGTGTTATGGGCAATTTTTTGGTACTCAAACAACTAGGATAGTTGCAACTTGCACTCAATTTCCAGCGACCCCCACAATTTAGAATCCTCTCAGGCTTATACTTTTTCAGTTAAAAAGACGGTGGAAAAGGGAAGGGAAAGAGTAGGGTATTTTCCCATTAGAGCTGGAATGATAGGTTGAAACTGAATAGTATCTACTAGAGCAGGTGCTAGATCAAAGGCAGTTTACCTAGAATGGCGAAGACATGGATTAGACGCTGGTCAAATGGTTAACATACCAGTCAGACATATGACTTGGGTAGAGGTTACTATGATCCTGAATCAATTCATATTACTTTAGGGCAAAGTTCCTTTGGAGGAGTGTAGTGTTGTTAAGGCCTATCCCTAGCCTAATATTGTTGAACCTGCCCAAAACTTATAAATAGTCCGTGACTAGTCAACATCCCAGTCAGACAAATGACTTGGGTAGAGGTTACTATGATCCTGAATCAATTTATGTTCCTTTAGGGCAAAGTTCCTTTGGAGGGTTGGAGTGTTGTTAGGGCCTAGCCCTAGCCCTATATTGTTGAACCTGCCCAAAGCTAATAAATAGTCAGTGGCTAGTCAGCAAACCCACAGTAGAGAAGCTCCAATAATGTCAAGCAACTCTATTATGTATTTCGAGATTCAGATGCCTAGATTGTTGGCTAGGTGGCAGAGAAGGATTATCCTGATTTGGTTATTCTTCCCCCCCATAAATAAATCATTGTTCAAGACTTCTAGTACCCTAACAGAATTTGGGGAAAAATTCAAGGAATTTAAACGGGAAAAGGGAGAAGGGTGTGCTTCACTAGATAACGAAGAAAATGATTTTTGGGCTTATGTTATGTTTGTGTTGAGTTTTATCACGTTGTTAGTTGGAGTCTTGAATCTGATGGCCATGAGACATGTTAGTTGTTTCTGATATGCTATTTTGAAACTTAAGATGCTTTCTATCAATTTAGTTTATTCTGTGCATATGTTAATTTTTTTATTATATTGTTTGTAGTATTTTTGTACATGTACACATACATAAATATCCCCGATGCTTCAAATTGGCCGCATAGCCATCTGCCGTGGATTTTTGGTTTGCCGGCATGGTTCACCATCTAACATTTTTGCTTGTCAAAGGGCCATAAATTGTTATATCCGCACTGCTCTATTTTAGGAGAAAAGGAAAATTAATTTTGAGCTGAAGTTGGAAGCTGGTGTTTATGATTCAATAGTAGTTTATGGGATGAATTGCGCTAGAAAATGAGTTCATGAAATCTTGTTATCTCTGATTTTTTTTTTCTAATCAAATGCTTCTCTTATGCACTACGACTCATATTGTTGTCTTCTCTTGCTTTTCAATTATCCAGGCTGAAGAGTGTTATTTACCACTTTAGAGATAATAGAGAATTTCCTCGTCTAAGAATTGGTTAGTAATTTTTATTAGACTGTTTATTCCCCCGTGCGAATTTTAGTGATTGTATTTTCAATTTGTTTTGCTGATAGGGATCGGAAAGCCTCCTGGACAAATGGATCCTAAAGCATTTTTGCTTCAAAAGTTTAATGTAGCAGCTAGACAACGAGTAAGTTCTAGACAATGCACTTTTGGTTCCTCTAGTGTAACTTGTCATGTTAATGCAGTGTCATAAAAACATGTGAAATGGTTGTCTGTATTTGGATGGCTCTTTAGTGGTTGGATATTAATGCCGGTGAATCAGAAAACATTTGGGCAAATGAGAGTCTTAGTTATTGGTAGCATCCAATATGGCTTCACTCTGGGCCATTTCTATAGTATAGCAGCTTTCACGCAGTAAAGCTTGTGGCTGTTACTAATTCATTTTCTTACATCAGGCTACATCCACTATATCAAAACTAGGCAAGTTGCAAAAATCTTAATTTGTTCAGTGTTTCTTCTTTTATCTTTCTTGTTGGACAGATTGATGAGGCTTTGCACGAAGGGGTAGATGCCTTGAAGCTCCTTCTATCTAAAGGTTTGGAAGTGAGTGCAAAAAGGTTCAACAAAGACCAGAAATATAAACACTTAAAAGTGCAGACATTACCAGTTTGGTAGGATTCCCTGATGGCAAGTTGTGTTATAAGTATGGTTAGTTTAGTTCTTCACTTTTAAGGTTTATATAGATTGCCTGGGTGCATATTGATGTGTAAAATGTAAGGAAAAAATGGGCTGAATTTTGAAAACATTCTTCAACTATGTATATTATCTAGCTTTTCAAGTGTTTTTTATTTTTTATTTTTTCCCATCTGGACTTGTTTTAATTTGGATATTGTCGTGCAAGCGCTGTATGGCATGAATCATAAAGTTGTTAGGGAAATGCAACATGCAAGTTAAGTTTCTTAAAAGACCAAGTTATTCAACTTGGAAGCAATGATAAAATGTAAATTGGGAAATAAAATTAAAATTTCTGTTCATTAGCTATATGACATTGACTTGATAATTTGATATAGGTTAAGATACTGACTACAACAAATACTTATTAGGTAAGGAAAGGAGAAGCCCCGAACAGGATTCACACTCTAGGTTCAACATTAATAAAGACTTGGGTCAATGTTATTTAAGTTACAAATTGATTGGTACTAGGGTAAAATATCACTCATGTTGTTCACTTGTTTGACTTATTAATTCTATTTCATGTTGCTAGCTTGCTTTTGACTGAAAAAAAATCTTGCTCACTTTTTTGACTTATTAATTCTATATTTGTTTTTTGACCAAGTTTCTTGTGAATCTTCTATGACTTTTTGAGACATTTTCAATCCTTACCATTATGCCTTGAGTTTGAGTTTGATTCCATTTGTTTCATTACATAACATTATGGGGCGAATCAGAAGATAATAAAGACTTGATAAGAGCCAGCTGTTCTGAAATACTAGTAAAAACCGACCATAATGCTGGAAAGTTCAGAAATTGGTTTGAACACAGAATTAAGTAAATATCCATGTGCTACACCTCCCAAAAGAACCATATAAAATATAACCACAGATCTGATTTTCCGTAGTACCTTATATGTTGGCTTTGTACCTTTTTGCATGTTGCTTTCCTACTAATAGTGTTCATACAACATATTTAATGTATTTTCCTTTTTTTAAGTAAGATATTTAATGGTTCATTAATGATGAAATATAATGGTTACAAGAAAAATAAATGAGCCTCCACCACAATACCATTCACTACTTTCATATACCGATTTTTTGGGTGAAAATGGTCACATGGGGATCCATTATAGGGAGCAATGGAAGAGAGTATGAAAGTTTTTATTTTATTTTAAATTGAAGCAACTAACTTGCAATTATATTATCAAGCTGTATGTGTTGATCCAACCCATGCAATCATGGAAATTTAATTAATGCATAGTGTTGTTATCCGATAGAGAAATAGGGATGGTACTATTGGTAGGTGGTTTTGTGCATGAATCATGAATGCCAGCTTTCTTCATTTGGTGTGATTAATATTTATATAGTTGACCTTATCTTGTCATTTTTGAGTTTTGTGAATAAATCACTACAGCATGTGTTTTTTCTAACAAGTTGGAGAGAATGAAAAGTTACAATGTCGAAAATCAACTTATTTTATTTTAGGATCTAGGATTAAATTAGTTTATTAGTTTAGTCAAAATTTAGAGATCTTTAGTGGTATTTGGGCTTGTTTGCAAATCGATGTAAACAAACCGTGGAATATCTTGCTGCCGGGAATGCTTAGAGGAAATCATGTGCACTGCAGCTCATTAAAGTTTTTCTTTCTTTACCCTTTTCTAACCTATGTACGGACAACAGTTTGAAAAATTTCCGCCTCCAAAATTCTTTTGAAAATTTAAAAATACATCATTCGAATTCTACATTTCAAAGAAAATGTAAATTTTTTATGTTAAGGGCTCTAAGAGTTTAAGGTATTTTGCCGTGAAAAAGAGAAGTTACAAAAGATAATTTCTGGACTAGACAAACATTTGTGGACTTTTCTACCGCGAAAATAAACATATCATTACACAATTAATAAAATTCATTAAAATTTTGGTAAGTTCATTATATGAAACACAACATTCAATCATCTAATATCATGTTCTCTCTTAACATTTGGTTATTTTAAATTTGAAATTAATTTTGTGACAAAGGTATGAGTATCCAATAAAATTTACATGTGACATGTACCTAAGAAATTCCTGAAGTTTTTTTCTAGCCTAGACTTTTTAGACCTTTAAATTTATATGCTACTAGTACTTCATAAGCATGGATTATAATTAGAAACATGATTAACATTAACAATATTTATGGAAGAACATATAATTGATTTAATATATGCATTTATATTTAGTTCAACAACTGACAAACAATTGACATGTTTAGTTATGCAAAATCATAAAAACCTACTCTTTAATTTGTTATTGCATTCATCATGCATGATACATGCTTATTACATTATCAACAAACACCAAAGGCAGGCTGTATAATTAAGTTCATATAATCATCATATCTTAACCACTTAATAACATTATAAACTCTAATTAATTAAATTAGTACATGGTTAATCATCTGCTTAACCCGTGGCTCATGAGCTCTCAGAAAAATTCCAAACATGGAATTAAACAAGTATAGTATAGACACCTATTATTTCTACAAGTTGCAATAGAGAAAAATACTAGCAAGTAGGATAATCACTTATTGACTTGTAAATATGTCAATTCAATTTTGTACTAGTTTGTTGGGTGACCTTAAAATAAACTTTTTGCATTCAACATTTGTCAACTCCACACTGAAATAAAAGTACAAAAAGTTATATACGTGTATATCTAACACTTTACCAGCATACTAGTGATCTAGATCCTTATTTCTGGCTGTGACAAACAGATCAGACAAACCAAGTCAAACACATGTATATTTATATTTATATAGATAGAGAAACACACATACACTCATATATATTAGGTCATTTTAGGTGTGATTTTTCGTGGATACTTCCTCATTCATTTATTGTAAGAATGCCAAAACAGATAAAAGACCAAGTCACCGACTTGTATCGCAAGGATTATGTACCGACTACTCAGATATGATTTGGTATGCAGTGGCAGAATTAATATAAAGGATTGTAGAAAATTCAAGATAAAAATAATAAGAGAAGAAAGACTAGCTAATTAGTATAGTGACTATATAGTAAAATAGAAATAAAATGTATTATCATGATAAATAAGTACAAGTTTATAGAAGAAATGCAAAATTTCAGACTGTATAAACACGTTATTTATCTATGTTGATGCTTTCTTGTATGCTAATTCTCTGATTTGTTTGACGGGTTCAAATTCAAAATATGCATAACAATAAATTAATTATTAATTTGTATTTCAACTGTTATTTTAAATTAATTAGTGTTTAACAATGGTTAAAAAATTAGACGTACACTACAAGAAATACTGCATTTTGCCAGGGGTTAAACCCCTCACTAAAGGCAAAACCCCCTCACAAATGCACAATTTGCGAGGGGACAGCTTCCCTAGCAAAATAGGGGGTCGCAAATCCATTACCGAGGGGATAAACACTTCGCTAATTTGCCAGGGGTTACCCCCCTCGCTAAATGCAAACTCAAAAATCTGCTCTGCAGGCTACAGCAATAGGCACCAGCTAGCAGTCTGCACATGGGCAGACTGCGTCAGATATTTTGCTTGGGGATTAGCCCCTCGCAAAATGCAGGATAAATTTTTTTGCTTGGGGACTAGCCCCTCGCAAATTGTTTATATTTAAAAAAAAAAAAGTTTTCAACGTCGTACATAATAATATATATATATATATATATATATATATATATATATATATATATATATATATAATTATAATATAATTTAAATTAAAATATATATATAATAATAATTTAAATTAAAACAAAATTATTATAATACATATAATAATTAATATTTAAGCAAATATATTAAAAATTAAACTCCATACAAAATTACAATAATATTTAAAAATAAGTTCAACATAATTAACACAAATTGTTCAATACAAATTAAAATAAACTTAAATATGTAAATTTAATTATTCCCCCCATCTTGTTCCTCCTCTTCTTCATCAGCTCCTCCATATCCACTAGTTCCTCCAAATCCACCACCACTCATATTTTGTGAAGCAAAAAACTGATCAAACCTTTGTGACCGCTCATTTGCAATTCGCATTGCTTCTTGATATTCCTGTGTCTGCCTCCTCATTTCTTCCTGAAATTCTCTCCTCATTTCTTCCCGTAATTCTCTTTCTCTTCTTTGCATTTCCTCCTGCATCTCTAATTGTTTTCTCTTCATCTCTTCAATTTCCAAATTTCTTGCTGCTACTTGTTGTGCTGCCTCAGTATTTGCCAAGTTTCTCACAGTTTCAAGCATTTCGGCGGTTAATATAGGTGGAGTGGATGATCCTTCTCCATCAGCATATCTCATTTTGAAATCTCTACTACGCCGCTTGATATTTTTGGAATACCCTCCAGTACAATACACTCTCCCATTTTTCTTCTTTCCACCTGAAACCTTATACCAAGTCTGAAAACCAAGACTGGGGTCAACAGGATACCCCGGTGGTGGTTCGGGTATTTCAGGATGCTCTGACAACTTTATGGCAAGTTCTTTATCAAAATTCTCCTATAAAAAAATTAAATGTTATCATGATTCAAATAAACTATTACATATAAAAGAAATAAAACTATGTACATATAAAAGAAATAAATAAAATGTATTTGATATAAAAGTAACTTACTTGAGTGATTTTTGCGCGCTCGTCAATAAACTCTCCATTTCTCTTGAGATGAGTCTCCATGTGGAGCTCATTAAGAAGTGGAGTTCTGCCTAATTCTTCACGCTAAATAAGTAAAAAAAAATAATTATACATAATGAAACATTTAAATAATAGTTTAATAAAAAATTTATAAATTTATGTACCATCCTTCGCGCAACTTCAGCCACACTAATACTTCCCGCTGCATAGTTGCAGCCACCAACTTCAGATGCTCTATTTTTCTTTGCCTGCTCAGATATTTCCTTAAACTTATCAGAATTCCAATGATCAATAAGCTGTGGGAATATATCTTCTCCTATCCAACGTGGACGTGTCCCTTTTGCTTCCCATTTAAGTCTAACATTCCTCATGGTATCAGAAAATCGAGCAGCACATTTTGTGTGAAAGTTTTCTTTAATCGCGGCCTCATCTCTAACATCCCAAACACAACGCTCCTACATTGTTGTATGAATTTAAAAATATTAGATAAAGTAGAATCATGAATATCACAAAAATTAAAAAGGAAATGTCAAAATGAATAAGTAAATTATACCTGAAATGCCTGAAACCATTTTTCCCTCTCATCTTCATCTACAGCTCCATAAGACGCCCAAAATTGTGTGTACTTCTCTTTTATAATATTTGTTATGATCGATACTGCCTGATGTGAGGGAACAATTCTAAACAACAAAATATTGAGTTAGTATTGATTAAATAAAACTCATATTTAAAATATAATATAAAAACACAAAAACTTACGATCCTGCATCGGGATAAATGCATAGTCTGCCCTCATGATACTTAATTTTTTGAGTCGTATTTTTTTTCAAAATACGCTTCCTCTTTGTTTGCTCCTCAGCAGTAGTATCTCCAGGAGCGCTGGTATCTCCAGGAGCACTGGTATCTCCAGGAGCACTGGTATCATCCTCTGAAGGAATGGGTAATGGCATGCTAGATCCACCTGTCTCTATATGCATGGGTAATGGCATGCTACCAGATCCACCTGTCCCCATATGCAAGGGTAATGGCATGCTACCAGATCCACCTGTCCCCATATGCATGGGTAATGGCATGCTTGATCCACCTGTCTCTGTAGGAAAATATGTGGGGTAAGAGTATCCAGGAGGACAAAAAAACCCTGATCCAGGGGGCATGGATAGTAATCCAGTGAAAGATCCAGACATGGGCGGTGTAGGATGCATAGGCGGTGTAGGATGCATAGGCGGTGTAGGATGCATAGGCGGTGGAGTACAGCGTGGCATAGGAACAAACATATCTGAGTTAGGAACCTCCTCTACAATGAATCTAGTGCGACGAGGCTTTAGTTGACCCTTACCTTTTTCATCTTTTTTGGGTGGCATCTTTTCCTGTTACACAAGATAATATTTGAAAGATAATTGCACAAGATAATATTATCAAGTTAATATTACATAAGATGATATTTGAAAGTTAATATATTACACAAGATAATATTTGAAATTTAATATTACACAAGATAATATTTAAAAGTTAATATTACACAAGATACTATTACACATGATAATATGTGAAATACACAAGATAATATTACATATTCAATTCATTCATCATCATAATCTTCGTTGTCTTCATCGCATCTGATATTATTGTCTTCAGACTCTCCTAGCTCTTCATGCTCTTCTTCCATAGGATTTGTTGACAACAAGATACTTGCGTCAATTTGTTGACCCTCAACTGCAGTATCACACAAACTTACAATCTCCTCAGTTTCAATTACCTCATTAACAGGTGAAATCTCATCATGTTGGTATGCAACATCTTCCATTAACTCACCAGTCTCAATGTGACCCATTGGGTTGGACTTGATTACAACACACCATTCTCGTTTCCGTGGGGTAATTGAAGGATAAGGTACATAATAAACTTGCCTAACATTATGTGCCATAATGAAAGGGTCATACTCTTTGTACTTTCTATCTCTTCGAATCTCAACAGTGTTATACTTTTTATCAATTTTTGTTCCTCTAGAAGATGGATCATACCAATCACAATAAAATAAGACAACTTTATTTTCCGAGTCCATATAATTATAAACCAACTCGTAAATATGTGTGATAACCCCATAGAAGTCGTCCTCACCACCCTCTGTAACTCCTTTTACGACTACACCACTGTTTACGGTTTTCTTCCCTACACTCCATTCCTCAGTGTGAAATTTGTAACCGTTTACAAAATATGTGTGCCATTCATTTACACGTTGACTAGGGCCTTCAGACAAATTTCGCAAATGTATTAAGTCAGGACTTAGTGTAACAATACATGATAATTGCTGCTTAAACCATGTTGGAAAATAGGCATGTGTGTAACCAGTCGATGGTTGTTCGCCTGTGCTTTGATAATAGTAGGTACCAAATGCCCTATTTCGAAAAGAAAAAAAGGTTAGAGAAGGTAAATCTTAACCAATTAAACAGCACATGATTTAATTTAAAATATACTTACTCAAGATATGGTTTAACTTCAACGCAGTTAATCAGCACATGAACATGAGCAGATTGCATTTCTTTTTGTGAAAGCCAATGCTCACTCTTCTTCCCTGCGGGACGGCCTGGACGACCGAAAACTAATAAGGTAAATTGACTTCTTTCACTGAAGTTAACTTCGTTCCTTATGATTCTTGGAGACAACATCATGTGATTGAAATAATGAGAGCAAAAATGTGATGTTTCGCGATGTATATAATGTGCACAAATTGCTCAACTCGTGCCTTATTTTTAACTGATCGCTTTGAATCACCCATGAATCGTTCAAATGGATACATCCATCTATATTGAACAGGTCCACCTAGAAAAGCTTCATAAGCAAGATGCACAGGGAGATGCTCCATAGAATCAAAGAAACCTGGCGGGAATATTTGCTCCAACTTGCAAAGAATGACAGGAATATTTCGGTCCAATTTAATGATGTCGTCTACTCTTAAAGTTGAAGCACAAATGTCTCTAAAAAATTGACTGATCTCAGTAAGTGGATTAAGCACATTCTTGGGCAGTGAACTGAATGCAATTGGAAGTAATCGTTCCATGAAAATATGACAATCGTGACTTTTCATTCCATGCAATTTCCCAGTGTTGGCGTCAGCACATCTTGCCAGGTTAGAAGAATAACCATCAGGCATCCTCAATTCATTTAACCACCGACATACAGCTTTTGCTTCTTGGGGAGTAAGAGTGTAACAAGCCTTGGGTTTTAATAATTTTCCGTTTGGTCGAGGTTTCAACTCCAATTCTTTTCGATTACAATAAAGTTCCATGTCTTTCCTAGCCTTCTCATTGTCTTTTGTCTTCTCATTATCCATCACCGTGTTAAGCACATTATCAAAAAAGTTCTTCTCAATATGCATAACATCAAGATTATGACGCAATAAATTATCCTTCCAATATGGGAGGTCCCAAAAGATACTTCTTTTTGTCCAATTGTGGTCAACCCCATATCCTTTAATTCTACGTGCTTCACCATAGTCTGTGAATTTTGGTAGGTCACAAACATTATTCCATACTTGAGTCGATGACAATCGAGGGGGAGGTAGATCTTTTACTTTTATTCCTTTTCTAAAAGCATCTTTATTCCTTCTAAATTCATGGTTGGTAGGTAAGAACCTACGATGACAGTCAAACCACGAACTTTTCCCACCAAAGTCCAAAGTAAACGCTTTTGTGTGATTCATGCAATGCGGACATCCCATTTTACCATGTGTACCCCATCCAGACAACATGCCATATGCAGGAAAGTCATTAATTGTCCACATCAAAGCTGCTCGCATATTAAAATTTTGTTTACGAGACACATCATAAGTCCACGCTCCCACCCACAGCCTCTTGAGATCATCAATTAAAGGTTGCAAATAAACATCGATTCCATCCTTTGGACTCAACGGTCCCGGAATGATGCATGTCAAAAACATGTAAGGTTTCGTCATGCACATCTCAGGAGGGAGATTGTACGGGGTAACAATAACTGGCCAACAAGAATATGCATTTCCTGAAAAATTATAAGGAGTGAAACCATCTGAGCATAATCCAAGTCGGACATTCCTAGGTTCAAGTGCAAACTCAGGATGAACTCTATCAAAGTGTTTCCATGCCTCGCCATCAGATGGATGTCGCATCATGCCTGAACTAATTCTGTTTGTATGGTGCCATGCCATTTGGCTTGCACTGTGCATTGATGCAAACATTCTTTGCAACCTAGGTATTATTGGTAGATAGAACGTAGATTTCGCTGCAACGCGATTTTGCCTTTGGTCAACTCCTTTACTGCTAACTAAATACCTCGGACTCTCGCAAAACTTACATTCCTCCAATTCCCCATCATTTGTACCAAACTCGTTGTCATAAAACAACATGCAACCTCTAATGCAACAATCAATCTTTTTAACTTCTAATCCCAACTTCGACACCACCCTTTTTGCATCATAATAACTTGTAGGCATGTTTTCTTTCACAGGAGTCGCGTCCAACATCAATCTCGCAAAGAATTCTAAACACTGATCAGGAACATTCCAATTTGATTTCGCAGCCAAAAGTCTCACACACATTGATAGCTTAGAGTCAGAAGACCCCTCAAACAATGGTATATTTATCTCTTTCAACAGTTGATAAAACCTTTGAGCTTTCTCATTCGGGAGTTCTTCTCCATCTAAGTCTTGTGGTTCATCATACGCCACATTCACCCCTAATGCGTCAGTGAACATCTCCTCGACGAGATTAAATTGCTCCTGGCACTGCATATGTGATGAACTACTCCCTGGATCAACTCTATTTATATCTGGTTCTATATGTGTTTGACTGCTAGAAGCCTCTCTATTCATCTCCTGCATTGTTTCCCCATTAGATGTCCAAACCCAGTAATTTGGCCTAAAACCCACTCTCTCCAAGTGACGCTTCACTTCACTAGGGTCACTAATAATATTTCTGCAACCACACTTTAAACACGGACACCTTACCCCTCCTTCCCTGCGACAACATTCTTGAGCAAACGCATACGAGAGAAACGCGGCAACTCCTTCCATAAAAAGTGGTTTAAGCCCACGTCGTCCAGGAAACATTCTATCATACATCCAACTACGATAGAATTGGTAATGTTCCATACTGCACATGTGAATCATGTTTAATTATATTCAATATTTGTCTTTTTTTAAACATATATAAACTATATACTTGTTTTTAGTCCTAAAAAAATATTTGTTTTTAAAATATATTTAGTTGTTTTTAGTCCTAAAAAAATATATATACATGTGAATCATATATAAACTATATACTTGTTTTTAATCCTAAAAAAATATTTGTTTTTAAAATATATTTACTTGTTTTTAGTCATAAACATACATACTTGCTTTTAAACTATATATATACACAAAAGCACACAAATTTGTGAGATATAAACATATATATATATATATATATATATATATATATATATATATATATATATATATATATATATATATATATATATATATATATATATATATATATATATATATATATATATATATACTATTTATTTATATACCGTTTTAATAAATATATTGTTTGTATATACTATTTTTTATTACATACAATAAAATTATATTCAATATTTGTCTTTTTCTAAACATATATAAACTATATACTTGTTTTTAGTCCTAAAAATATTTGTTTCTAAAAAAATATTTTGTTTTTAAAACATACAATAAATTATCAAATATATATTAAATATAATAAACTATCAAATATAATTTTAATTTCAAAAGTACAAAATTTACAAACTGTTTTTTGATATAATAATACTAACTATACAAATTTTTTATACTGTTTTTTTAAATACTTATTGTTTTTAATGCATACTATTTCCAAATACATACTATTTTTATATTATTATACTGATTTTTTAATACATACAGTTTTTAAACTATTATATACCATTTTAAATATACTATTTTTAAATTATAATATATAAAAATCGTTTTTTTTAAATATACTGGTTTTATAAAATATATTGTTTTTAAATAATATTTTTATAATATATAAAAATCGTTTTTTTAAATATACTGGTTTTATAAAATATACTGTTTTTAAATAATATTGTATAATATATAAAAATCGTATTTTTTTATTTAATATATAAATACTGTTTTGTAAATAAAGATTATAATATTTACTAACACATATAAAAACATACCAAACATAATCTTATTTTTAATACTAAACATAAATTTTATTATACTACATTTAAACTACTAATTTAAAAAATCAGCAAATATATTATTGTTCACATCAATAAATCTGTTATTTTTAAAAGAAATAAACTGTAATTATGATATTAAATTCGAAAAAATTAAATAAAAAAATCTAAACACATAAAAAAAAATATAAACTATAATCTAAACACATATATAAAATTTATATATAACAACATCATAAACACATATAAAAAAAATCTAAACACATATATATATATATATATATATATATATATATATATATATATATATATATATATATATATATATATATATATATATATATATATATATATATATATATATATATATATATATATAAACACTTCCATCCTAAACACATATAAAAAAAATTTCAAAAATTTTATATGTGTACCTTAATTGAAGATAACCTGTAGCCTGAAGATTCCCTTCAAATTATAAGATCTTTCTCCCAAGATTTTGTCTTCTATAAATCAATTGTTGTATAAAAAAACAAAATTAGATTATATTTTAAATAAAAAAGAATGTATAATATTACTTAGAGGAAGTAGAGGAGAAATTTTACCTTCAAATTATGGTGTTGTTGGTTGAGATGAATGAGATTTGAGATGAATGGGGTTGTGAGGAAGTTGAGATGAATGGGTATTTTGGTTAAAGGAAGAAGAAGATAAATATGTAGGTTTGAAATGGGTAACGTTCGGAAACAGAGAAGATGAAGTAAATGCGTGCACATGGGGTCAGACATCAGCGAGGGGCAGCCCCACGGAAATGAAACGGTCAAAGGGGGCGTGGGGGGACCCCTCGCAAATTTCACCTTGAAAATAGAGACTGCACGCGCAGTCTGTTTGCGCCAGTTAATGAGACAGTACTGTCTTTTTTCCGAGGGGCTACCCTTCGCTAAAATCTGTACTTTTTTTCCTTGGGGTTATCCCCTCGCTAAATGCTGTACTAGCTGCAGAATGAATTTTATTTTTGGCGCCACTTTACTTTGCTTGGGGTATCCCCTCGCAATGCAAATTTTCAAAATCAAAATTTCCCTCTTCTCCTATTTGCGAGGGGTCTCCCCTAGGTATGCGTATTTGTTTTTAAATTGTGTTTTGCGAGGGGCTTAACCCCAAGCAACGTTATTTTTTTGCGTGAAGGTATACCCCTGGCTAAATCCCCTGGCTATTTCAAAGATTTCTTGTAGTGGTAAAACTAGGTAGGAAGAGTGGCTAATATCTAAAATAATATTATTTGAGAGAACTCTTATTCCAAAAAATATAAATTAGACCATCCGCAAAAGATTTTTTCATTTAGATATTTAAATCTAGACATTTTAAGTGGTTCATGATATCAAATGTTTAAATAAAATCGACACGTAAAGAGTAAGTTTTAACTCCTATCATCCTAAGAATATACTTGATGAAGAATCTATAAATTCTTCTATTAGTATTTGTTTCATGCACGAATAAGAATTGATATGTGAACATGGATGTGGATCGCAACGACGGATTGGAGGCTTTAGATACAGTGGAAGTGGGGTTGACTTGCAAAGTTAATACTCTAATGCCCAAGCTAGCATGAGAGTGAGATGAAGTGAATGAGATTTGAATTTCAATTATTTGAGAAATTGCACATTCTCCATTTTATATAGTAGTGAGGTTATAACAGTTTGCTAATCTATCGACATGAGATATGAGAATTCGCCCGATTGATAAATGGGTTGAGATTACCTACTTTCTTGTCTAGGATAGTGAACATGTCCTGCACGTGGTCCGGTGAAACGTTTTGCTTTCTGGGCCGTAGTTATTGGATCCTCAGGGTGACCCAGAACAATTGTCCTCCCAAATCATTTCCCCTGTTTTGCCGGAAGAGGGCTTGTTGTGCTCTTCTTCTTCTTCTTCTTATGTTAGTCATTACTCGATTTATGTGGAGTCATGACGTGACGCCATTATCATGGAGAACTTGCGCCCTTAAATGCGCCATGTACCCTAGATGTCTTTTCACGTGTTTCATCACGACGACCTTTGGGTACTTGAGTATCTTTTGGAAAAATCTGGACTGTAGGTAGTGCTTACTTCCTTCCTTTCATAAGATAACGCACAATCTTTGGGAATTTCTATAAGGCTTCCTTGATCGTTTACCATTTGTTCTTTCGTCATCTTCATTTTTTGCTACTTATTATCTTGACTAATGGAGGTGGTTCTCACCATGCGTCGAAAAGTGAAGGAAGATATTTCAGATGCCTTAGTGGATCCTAAAATTATGAAGACCACTTCTATATTTGCTTGCGAAGGTAACCTTGATATGGCTTTCCTTGAAGTAAGTCCCTTGTCCGATTGACGTGTATTAAACCCAGAGAAAAAAAAAGATATGCAGTGAATATGGGGGATGGGCCATCCCTTTGTACTATTGCACATTTTCAATTTTGGGTCCCCGATTTCCTTTCAATGATATTGAAGTTGAGGTTCTAAACCATCTGATGGTTTCTCCTTTGTAATTGAATCCTATAAGTCGGGATTTCATCAAAGTCTTCCAATATTGGTGTGAGTACCGAAGAGGAAAGCCATATTTGTCACTCTTCTTCCACCTTTTCAAGATTCAACATAGTACATCGAATCGTGCACAAGGTCAATGTTTAATTACATTAACGTAGGTTACCCGCTACTTCAAAGTGTATTTTGGCGGCATGAAACATTTCAAAGATCAGTTCTTTTTAGTTACTCATCTCAACAAAGAGGCTTATGCAAATACTTGTGCTAGAGTCTGCATCAGGATACCTATGTATGGAGTTACTTGATAAGTTCTCGATTCAAAACCACTTCTTAATGGGAAATGAGTTATATGTCTACAAGAAGGATGATCAGTCCTAGGACAAATTTTACCTAAAGAAACAGTTAGTCATTTTTTTCAAAGAGGGGTTACTTCGGAGACGTCGTTCCGTGAGATAGGGCCTCAAGAAAACGTTCTCTATCTACAATGTTTCTTGATGATTTGTTAATTACCATATGTAGAATCAATGAAATATGAGAAAGTAATTTAGCGAATGAAGAAGGAGGCTCGGGAAATCACAACGATGACCGACCCTTTGAATGCTTCAACGTCTACCATCGTCCCTGTCCCAAATGGAGTGACGAAGCAATTAACCTGACCTTCATTGTGGGTTTTTTGCAGAGTCATGGAGGAACCGTCCCTACTCCATATCCTGGTGTTGAAATCCTTGGGGATACTCGAGGAGTTTCTAGTATTCTGGGAATTTTACCCTTAGTCTCGGGTATTTTGGATCCCATTTCTTTGGCCCGACTAGGACCTCGTACTGTAAAGGTGAACCGAGCATCCATTTCGGAGGATGATTTCTCCCACTTTTCCAATATGAGTAATGGCCGTCTCGAGCAAGAGTTCTCAACTCTGAAATACTTTACTTGATGAGCCTATGCCGTTATGGCCATTGGGGATCTAGTTACAGTGAGATTCTTATGGCCGATCTACTTCGTAAGGAAAGACAATTGTCACTGAGAAATATATGTAATCGGACGCTTCAACGCAACATGTACCTATAGGAAGTAAAAAGAGTTTCTACTTCTCTTAACGAGGTGGTGTTACTAAGTGATTTCAAATTTTTTGGCTCCCTAGTTAATCAAGTACAATTACTGGCATGAGAAGTAGTGAAGAAAGACGAAGCTCTAACATTAGTTCAGGTGTCATTATTCGCTCAAATCATCTCTTCAACTACTCAAATGGATCTCGAGAATTTGCGCCTTAAAAACATCTTTTTGGCTCAAAAGCTGGATAAAGTGATCGACGATGGCCTTGCATTTATATTCCATTATTTTGAGATTTCTTTATTACAAGTGGAGCATTTTTATCCTCCTTTGCGTATTTCAAAAGAGCAAGTCCACCCGAATCAAATAGTTGAAGATGCGAAAAAATTTTCTCTTAAATATTAACCATGCATTTCTCTTTATTTAACGCCCCTTCTTAATTTTCCTGGTTTTTAAATAAGTGTGACAACCTACATGGAGGAACGTGTATATATGAGTTTATATTTAAATATTGTTTTTACCTAAGTAAGGTGTGCGTGTTAGATCCCTAGTGTGTTGCTTTGGGGCTTTGCTTTTTTACTTTATGAGGTTATAACTCGAAGTTTATTAGAAGTTTCGTGGGCTATTCCCATCCAAGGGTCACTACCTCTTCCCCCAGGTGTAGACCTAGTTTGACTTCAACGTGTAGCAGACCTACTACAACCTCTAGAGTGGCTAACTACTTAGAGGGGGCGGGCTGGTTTTTTCCATTTCAAGGTTTTGTTACTTTCTTTGCGGGAGTGGTTTTTGTTAGACGCTAGGCTTACGTATCTAGAGGGGGGTGAATAGATACTTCAGAATTTATTCGGATTTCCTTAAAAGTTATGGCGAAAGCGTTTAGGGATCGACTCGCGTCTATTCCGAACCGCTACGGGAAGGATCAGATATGTATTTAAACCACAAACTGATTACGATGTAATGATGAAAACTATTAGAGAATCAACAAGTTGAAATGCGATAAATCGTTTAAGTGTTTGCTTGAGCAAACTTGTTTTCAATGACTTAGATATATGAGGAAAGCAATATATCAAACACTTGGTGATAATGTCCAAATTGAGTTATGTATCAATGTGTGGTGACTTGTGATGGTTATGCAGAATCTTATCACACAAGTTTAACACTTGATATGTTAATCAATTTGCAATTATGACCAGAAATAAGTGAAACGTAAACGAAAAAGATAAAAGCAATAAGAACACGATATTTGTTCAGGCAGTTCGTCGACCGTCTTCGCTACGACTACATCTGCCCCCAATTTCAAACGGGAATTGGGATGTCTTTCATTATGTTTAAAAAGAGTTTATACAAAGAAGATAACAAAGCAATAACGATAAACCGAATATGTTGATTCTTTGTATCTTCTTCCCCTTGATCTTGAGCCAGATCAAGTATCTTCCAAGAGCTTATCTTTGATTCCTTTTCTGCAGTGTCGTGAATTGCTCGAACCCTTGTTCTTCAATCTCTACACTCAGCTGGATCGTTAATGAAGTCTCTTGACAAAAACCCCCAAAATTCACCAATCTTGGAGGACAAAATCCGCAGATTTTATTCACCAAAAACCCCACAAATCTTCACCCACTGGGAACCTTCAATTCCTTTCCATGGACGTTATCGATCTTGATCACAAACCCTCACCATAAGAATTGTTGTGTGTAATTGTGTTGGAGTTGAGAAGAAGAAAGAAGATGAGAAGCCTTTGTGTATCTTTCAGTTGTTGGTGTTAAAGTTCCATAATTACCTGAAAATAATATATATATATAGGTGCAGTACAGCTAACACAGGGTAAACGCATCATTTGGCAAGTTTTGAGGAAATAGTTCGACCTACTTCATTGACTGGGTCGACCTAAATGGAACATATTCAACACAATGATATTTGTTTCCAGTTGGGTCGACCTTTTGGGGCTCTGGGTCGACCTAAAAGTAGTTGGTTTTGATTCTTGTGAATTTTCTTCAGTTTGGGGCTCTCACGTCTTCAAGGGAATTTTCCTACACACCCAGAGATGCCTTTAAAGCGGTAACTTGTGAAGCCAGCTCAAAATAAGTACCACGGGCCTCCATATCTTTTTGGAAGCCAACTAGCGTTTCTAGGAGCTGGTTGTGCTCATATGCATTAAGGCCATATTAACCATTCCAATGCTTCTTCTCCTTTAAATGGTTGCCTAGAGTCATCACCTCACCATGGCCATTCAACACCAAAGACATAAGGGTAACACCCCACTGCATGTGATGCGCTGTCTTTGCCATCTACTCCAACTTACTTGTGTCGGTGAGGTTATGAATATTGACATAATCTTCCTTGGAGATGCAAGGGCATATCTCCTAAGAAGTGTGAGGCCCCTGAGATAAGAAAAATTGGGGATACTTGAGAGGATGAGGAGTTGTTTCATATATACCCAAGACAATTCCCCCGAAGGCAGATCCCAATGACTTATAATTTTTATAAGGATTCCCCTTTTGAGATTGGTTCTTACCCCTATCCCTTTTTGCACTCTCCCTGACACCAAAGACATATCTATCATTCAAACTTTTTATTTGGATCTCGAAGCAAAGGGGTCCTTGTTCCACCATATTTTCCTGCCCCTCATACGGAGCTTTACATTCCCCCGAAGTCCTTGAACACTCGTTGGAGGAGCTGTAAATTCTCTTCGAAGTATCATCGTGGGAGACTGAATAGTCAGAGAACATTCCCACGTATGTGTAGGCGCCCTCAAATGGGCAACACTATTAAAATAGGAGACCATCCCACAGATTATGCGTCCAACCAATATTATCGAGCAACATTAGCAGGCGACACCAAACCCTGGTGCTCCTTTCACACCATATCTTCCCATCTATCATGAAAAGACAATATTGATAATGCAGGAATGGCTTCAGAAGTTAATGTGATCTCTAACCTCCCTGTCACTAGGATCTCAAATATTCACCGCCATAAAAGAATGAAAAAACAACGAGTCATCTGTTCGTTTTAGGCGAACTCAATATTTTTAAAATCTCAAGTAACCATATAGGAGGAAGGGGACCAACATCTGCTGCCCTAACATCGGGACTATCATAGTTCATCCATTCATCTCCTTAAAGGAATTGTTTGTACCTCCCACAGAATGAGAACTAGAAGGTTCACTAAACACGATAAGGTTTGCAATAGGTTGATTAAACTCTAAAGGATCAATGTTTGACATTCTTGGTCACTATCCTAGTAGCAGAAGAAGCACTATCGTTATTGGGTATATTTATTATAATTGCAGGTACATCTTTTATGTCGGCCATAACTAAATCGATGAAAGGAGAACAATGAATTGTAAATAAGAAAGAGAAGGACGGCTGAAGGATCCGAAAATGGAGGTAATAGTTAAAGGAATGTGACTCCGAGGGTGCTTATAAACCAATAATTGTACGACCCGAAGGAGGAAAAAGGTTGATAAAATGGAAGCCGCCGGAGCTCAGAGAAGAAAATCAAAGTTTATAGAAGAGAAGAAACTTACGCTTTATCCAAAAGAGTGAAAAAAGTGTTTGAAATGCTAAGTGATCATTATATATGGTAGCAAGACAGACTAATCGATAACCCATAACACAACAACATTCAAGTCAGAGTTAGCCCTGTGGGTGTGCGATAAGTGTCACCGAACAGGGCCTCATATATTTAGGGCCTCAAAATTACTTCTGGGTTTAATATTTTATATATTAAATACCTTATATTTCAAAATATTAACAAAATAAGATAGTGACTGAGCGATTTTGCCTAAGAATTTAGGAGTGAGTTCCAGGGACATGTTGTTAGTTGGATTCATGTGTTTCTTTCTTGGGAATTAAATTGTTTTACTTCAACAACAAAGGTGACTTTCAATGTTTAATTCTATAATAATTCAAGTGTATATTATTCAGAACTTGTAACATAATTCTGTTATAATTCTTTAGATTTTAAATATGTTATATATTATTTATTAGTATTATTATTAATGATAAATATTTGAGTATATTATTTTTATAAAAGAATATATTATTTTTTAAAATATATATTATTTATTTTTTTTAACTTGTTAAAAAATAAAAAATATTATTTATATGAAAATTTATATTTTTAAAATTAGAATAGAGCCTCTGAAATGTTCGGGCCGACCCTGATTCAAGTGCACTTGAGCATTTAAGGAAGAGGCGTCATGCCCTAGTCTAGAAATCTAGGACCACATGTCAAAAACATCTTGCAAAATTTCTCAACGATTGGATTAGCATTTAATACGAGCATTTCATAGGTTATTCACTACGGCTGGTAAACCTCTTTGTTTCTCCAAGCAACAACCCCAATGTGTGGAATCCAACCTAATCCTCTGAAAGGCTCCTTGCTGCCACGCCACAAGAAGCCTTGAGGCTAACTATTCTAGATCGGCTAAAGGCCAAATAAGAGAAAGCTCCACATTTGATCCAGAACTTAGACATCTCAACCAATTCTCATATAAGGTACTCCACGTGAAACATGATTCAAATTCACTTTCACTCTCAATTATTCATTATTCTTTCATTGACTTTGACGTTGAAATTCTACTTTTACAAGTTAGTATCTTCTCCACCATATCGAAAATACAAAAGCACTGCAACAATTATATGAACATTTCACTAATTACTTTTAGTTCTAAATTGAAAATTTAAACTACTAAATAAAAAAATAAAATTGAATGAAATATCAATTATTTTATTCGAACTTTTTCGGATAATGATGGATGTTTTACCTGGCATAAGTACTCGTACGTGTGTAGACGATAGTTGAGACTTGAATAGTTAATTTTGCACTTTCTTGAACCGCATTTAACAAATATGTCTCCCACTTTTGTCTTTCCCATCAGCATCATCACAGATTTAATCCATGATATGTTATAATTTTCCTGTCCCAAAATAAATGACCACCGTTTCACATAAATTATAAAAATAATGCAAATATAATATTATTTTAGTTAAAATTTGATTTTCCAAATTATAAAACAGTTTTGTTAAATAAAAATTGTCTAAAATTACTAATTACTATACATTTCTAGTAATTTTTTTCTATCTTATAATTTAATATTTATTAAATTAAAATATATAAAAATTGTTGAGAAGGCAATTTCTTGTGTCGATACATGTTGCTTGGCGGAAATTTCTAGGGGTATTTAAAATCAAACCGACCCAATAGAAAACCGCAAAACTAAATCAAATCAAAATCACAAAAAACTGCGTTTGGTTCGGATGTGTTTGAGCCATTTTTTAACAAACCGTGCGGTTCAGTTCGGTTTGTGGTTTGTATTTTACAAACCGAACCAAACTGCATTATGTTACAACCCCCAAACTTCAATTAACTTATATTCAATCCAAACTCAAACCTATTGTGCCTTAGTCTTACGATTACAATGATTTTCTCTTCCTCACACTTAAGATTTCAGTTTAAGTCTTCTCAAATCTCTCCCAACGATATTGCACCTTCTTCTCATTGTCTTTTTCAAATACATATCAAATATTATTTTCAAGTCTTTCATCTCTTAAGTTTTTTTCTCATCTTATTATTTTTATTCTACTGTTCTCTCATCCAATTACGTTTTAATGTTCATCTTCTTATCTAATCGCATCTCTTCTACTCTTTCTTTTTCATCTTCTCTAATATTTCATCTCCTCTATTTTTTTATTTCATTATAATGTTTTTGATATTATTTTATGCTACTATTTTATGTTTTTATCCCACTTTTATCTAATATTATTTTTGTATATTAAATGGAAAGTTGTTATTCAAATATGATGAATTTTGTTGTTATTTGATAACGCATAAATGAATAAATACAAAATTATGTTGTCATCAATATGTGTATGTATGGCTCAATAAGTTTTTATAAAAAAAAAATGAACCAACCGAACCAATCCAAATCGCATTGGATTGGTTTGGTTTTATTTCTAAAAGTAAACCGAACCGTACACTTTTCCCTCTTGCGGTTCAGATGATTTTTAAAGTCAAAACCGCACAAACCGCACTGCAAACACCCCTAGAAATTTCGACTTAGACCTATTTTCGTAGTTAATCGAATTAGATATTTTGCGCTTTGTATTTGGACTTTGCTTAAAGAGAAAGCATACCCAAAATCTATAAATAAGGAGTAACCTTTATTATTAAATTCTCTATATTTTTTTTATAAGTGTCACTTTTTTAAAAAAAATATTCTTTTTTAAATGTTATTTTAAAATTTAAAGTAATAATAATGGTAATTTTGTCAAAATTACTGCTAGTTATTTATTATAGCAAGAAAAAAAAGGTTAAGGTATTATAGGAAAAAAAAGGTAATCATTATTTAAAAAATAATAATTATTAGTTGTTTTAGTATGTGTAAAAAATCAAAAAAATTAATTATTCACTTATAATTGCAAAGAATAAACTTCAATAATTATTAGTTGTTTTAGTATGTGTAAAAAACCAAAAAAATTAATTATTCACTTATAATTGCAAAGAATAAACTTCAGTTTAAAATACAGAGAGAAACTAAAAAAATTCTTCTTCCTTTTATTTTTGTTCAAAATTAATTAAAAGATTGTAACAAAAAATGATGTAAATAGTAAGTAATAGAATTAATTAAAAGACCATAAATTTAAAACAAGAATTAAAAAAGTGATGAAGTGTGATGTGGCGGTAGATAGATAGATAGATAGGGCAAATGAAATCCAGCAAACGTCAACAAAAGAATTAATATCCATATATATGGTGGGGTGGCCAAAGCAAACCAACCTGTGTTTGACTTATAATAACTTTTGTTTTGTTTTGTTTTATTTCATTCCACCACCTCCTCCCGTACGGTCAAAAGACTCAAAACATAAACTTTTTTGCGCGTTGCATTTTTTCTTCTCTAGCTGTCTTGGCTTGCTCTTTTTCAATGTTCACATTACACGCTGACCAGTGTACTAGTAGTAGTAAGTATTGTAAGCAGTGACCACCAAATGTATAAAACAACAACAAACAGCTGGTTGGTGTCTGTCTCATATACTAGTATTACTACTTCTATTCTATTTCTATCTACTACTACTAGTACCATTCAATTCAATTCAATTCATGGAATTTTTCACAAATATACTAGTATCATTTTTCAATTTAAATTCCAAACTACATACTCTCCTCTATAAATCATCTTTTTAAACAAAGAAATTATTTTGAAATACCCTCATATTTTATATGTATTTTGTAAAGAAAAATTAGTCAAATGAAATTTGCTGCCGATTTTTCTACAAAAATTGTAAAGAAAAATTAGTCAAATGAAATTTGCATTTCTGAAATATTTTTCTTTTCTAAATTTTTTCAGACTTCGGAAGTGCATTTCCGAAAAAATCCTAAAAATTGGGATTTTGATTAATTCGGAGATACATCTCCGAAAAAACAAAAAAAAAATAAAAATCCTAAAAATTATTTTTAGGATATTAATTAATTCACATATCATAAATTTGATATAATTTATGAGTAATGAATAATAATAATAATTATATATTTTGATATAATTTATGAGTTATGAATAATAATTATTATATATTTATATTCTGATTCATATTTTAAAATTATTTTAATTAAAAAAATTAAAATAATTTCACTTACAAAATGAGTTATAATTTTTTATTTATATATTTATAATAATTATTATATATTTACAAAAAAAAATTTAAAAAATGAGTGTTTTGTTATAAAACTAACTAAAACAATAGATATCAAAAAGAGGTAGAGAAGAGAAAAGCAATATTATATCATATTATTTCAAGTGTACTTTACGTTGTAATATGAGTCTCTATTTATAGGACTTAAGGGAGATAGAAAATCACACATATTAAACACATATTAAGTATGAAATAGGAAGATGAAAAACTAGGAGATGGATGGACATCCACTAACATAAATATTCATAACACTCCCCCTTGGATGTCCATTGAGGATATGCCTCGTTAAAACCTTACTAGAAAAAACCCAGTGGGAAAAATTCTAGTGAAGGAAAAAGAGTACAATATCCTTTGAATGTGAATGACCTCATTAAAAACCTTACCAGGAACACCCAATGGGAAAAAACCATGGTGAAGGAAAAAAATGCAAAACATATGTATTTCTCTCCCTCATGCAGACGTTTACATGTGAGACGATATTATTTGTAGTAGTTGCTTAAAATTTCTTCTTAGAAGTGACTTCATGTAGTGCTAATAGTTATGCAGGATTTGATGAAGTTGTTGCCATGAGTTGTTTCATAGATCTCCATGAAATGGTTGTACCACCATATGTAAATAAATAACCTCTTTTTGATCTACCATTGTGAGAATCTGACAAGTAACCAGCATCTCTAAGATAACGAAGTATATGTTTGACTCTGTTCAAATGTCTTCATGTAGGCGAATAATTATATCTTGGTAATAGATTGACCACAAACGATATATCGAGATGTGTATAATTAGCAAGGTACATTAGTGCTCCAATTGCACTAAGATATGGTACTTCAGGACCAAACAATTTTTCTAATCATTTTCTTGAGGCCTGAAAGGATCTTTCTCTACATCTAATGATATAACAATCATTGGGGTAGACAACGAATGAGATTTGTCCATATAGAAGTGTTTCAACACTTTTCTATATAATCTTCCTGATGTACAAATATTCCATTGTCCGAATTCTCAATTTGTAAGCCTAGACATAATTTTTGTTTTTCCTAGGTCCTTCATCTCAAACTCTTTCTTTAAGGAATTTATAGCTTTTGGAAGCTCTTCAGGAGTTCCAATAATATGTATGTCATTCACATAGGTAACTAGTATTTCAAATTCTTTTCCACATCATTTTATGAATATATAAGTACAAATTGAATTATTTGTATATCCATCCTTTAGTAAATATTCACTGTGGTGATTATACCACATGCGTCCAAATTGTTTCAACCCATAGAGAAACTTGTTCAATTTGATGGAGTAGTTTTCTCGAGATCCAAAATTATGTGCCTCTAGTATATTGAACCTTTCAGGAAGTTTCATGTAAATGTCACTATTAAGTGAACCATGTCATAACATCCATCATGTTCAAATTAAACCCTTCATGTGTTACAAGGATAATTAATTATCAAAAATAGATTGAATCCACTACAGGTGAATGTGTTTTATCAAAATCAATCTTAAGTCTTTGTGAAAATAATTGAGCAATAAATCAAACTTTATATCATTCTTTTCTTTTTCACAAAAACTCATTTATATCCAATTAGTTTCACACCTTAAGGTATTCGGACTACAGGTCCAAAAGTGAGTCACTTGTAAAGTGAGTTTAATCCTTCTTCAATTGAATATATTTATTTTGACCAATTCTCACTTATTCTACAATCTTTAATAGACTTTGACTCATGATCGTCGTTATCATTGATCACTTTTAGCGCTATATTGTATACAAAGACATTGTCAATATTGACTTTATTTGGTTATCTCAATTTCGGTTCCATTCCATTTCATCCATGACATAATTTATCGAGATCTCTTTATTTCATATTCCAAGTACTTGATTTGTTCTTCTATAACTGAAAATTAAATTATGTCAAAGTGCTCTTAGCATTTTCATATCCTCACTTGGGTCATCTTTAGTTTCTTTTCTTAGTAGAGGACTTTTAACATTGGAACCAACTTTCATACCACGCTTCAGGTGCAGCAACAACTCATTTGCAATATTCTATTATCCAATAGGAGAATCCACTTTGAGTGGAGTATTATCAGCTGATAATTTATTTCATAAACTTTGCAAATGAATAATATTTTGAACTTTTGGTTCATATTGATTTATACGAGGATCAAGACAACAATTTATTTTAAATTGTTCATTTGAACTTCTTGTTCATGATTTCAGCTGTTCATTTGAACTTCTTGTTCATGATTTCAGCTGCTTATTTGAACTTCTTGTTCATGATTTCGGCTGCTTATTCTCTCCCCCTAATATTGGGAAAATTAATTTATCAAGTGATAATCAGCGTACTGGGCTGCAATCAAGTATTTGATTATTTTCTCAAATTATATTCTCAAAATTGAGATTTATATTAATTATATTTTTCCAATATTCTTTCATGACTCATCTTAATGTATTATATTGGAGCAATTGGAATATACACAACACATCCAAATATTCACTTAGATGAGAAATATTATAATAAATTAGGGAGGACTAAGATATAGTATCTTGTTGGCCTAATGTGAATAAATATCTTAATATCATACTTTGGGTGTTTCAAATATATAATTTAGAATTGATGATCTCATAAGTATCAACCATATAATTAACTTTAGACGTCTAAAGAATGGATCTTCGTGTCCATTTTCTTTTTATGAACATATATTACATGACATTCAATATCAATTTTAATAATATATGTGATATTTATACAGGAATTTCTAAAAAATCTAGAAAACAAGATCTTAGTTTAATTAGTTGAGAAAATAATTTCACAAACTTCTGGTTGTGAGTAGAGACATATGCATGATATTTTAGTCAATGCTACAGTTAATGTCATACAAACGCAATTTCTCAAATTTTTATTTTCCTTTAGAAACACACAAAAATGTACTGATTGAAAAAACTTCAGGTTCTTCAATACAAATTATTCGCATCATATTATATCCGAGATGACCCAGTCGACTTTACCAACGTCACATTTAAGTGTAATTTGTAAACTACTGGTTTACAATGACATGTGCTTAAATTGTACTGATATAAGTGTAGTACAAGCCCGAGGGAAAAGCTGATAGCTTTTCTATTATACATTTTATGTCCAAATTTATTTGTGTAATACAAAGATATTCAATACCTACAATATAACTCATGTGAATTATCTATGACGAAAATATTTGGCAAGACATAAAGAGAACACACAAAAAGAAAATATAAAGGATTAAAGTTCATTCGAATCTTGACTCTATCAAAATATGAGCTTACTTTCGTGTGCCTTTAAGATGAACTAGCAAATGTCATCCATACACTATACTTGTAAAAAGAAAAGAATAGTATAATTAAGATTTATATGAGAAATCTAAGCACTATTATAACAACTTTAAAATATGTAGCAACTTTAGACTATTGATATATTCTTTAATAGATTGCAATGTTTTAATTCTCTTGTTAAAATATCAATATTTAGAAATAATGTGAATAAAGAAATTGTATCCGCAAACATTGATCATCCTAATAGTATCTCATGATTTAACACTTTAATCATACACATGCATATGAACATATTATCATATAATTATTAAAATCATACAAAATCATATCACTAAAATTATATCATCATATATATAGATGAAATATATAGATTTATAATTCTAATTATGAAATAATATATACTCTAACAAATTTAATAAATTTTTAACATAGCCAAATGCTAGAAAATTACAATAATAAAACAATATAGTCATCCTTCTGGGATGTGTTAGAGTCGCTCATGTCATTCTTCTGGAATGACAAACATTTTATGAGTATATCACAAATCTTTTTTACATCGAAACACACAAATTTCTTTGTGAAATCCTTCTGGAGCACTTCACTATTATTGATCCAATCCATCTAGAATTCGATAATATAGGTGATGCAATCATTTTTCAAATTTTTAAAATAACAGATGCAATCCTCCTGTGATTCATTAATATCATGATGAAATTCTTCTAATATTATAGATACAACATTTTAAGGTGTGAGAAATCCTTATTTTAAAACTTTAACTCTTCGGGAATTATATATCACAAATGATCCTCGTAGTGATAAAAAGAAACAATTATTTGTATAATCCTTCTACGAAGCTAAAAGAAAAACCCTTCAAAGTTGTGTCACAAATATTCACATCGATTAAGAAAAATAATTCTTTAAGCAATCCTCCTGAGATATCTTAACATTAGTTTAAGAGAGGTTTTTTTTTTGTGTGTGTAGTTCTTCAGGAACTCAATCACAAATCTTTTACTAATAAAAATAATAATATTTATAATCCTTCAATGATGCTTGATAAGTTCTTCAGGAACTATATAAATAATTTATTTTTCTATCCTTCAGGGATGCTTGATAAGTTCTTCAGGAACTATATAAATAATTTGTTATAAACAACAATCTAAAAAATAAATATAACCATCCTTCTGGGATGCGTTAAGATTGTTTGTGTCATTTTTCTGGAATGACAATCTTTTAATGAGCATATTACAAATTATGAATTTTTAGATCAATACAACGACAAAATTATGAAATCCTTTTGGGATTCAATTATAGATGCAGCCTTTTAAAGGTGATTGAACGTTGAATTCTTCTGGAATTCATCAATTATTGATAAACACAATACTCGATTAAACTCAATCTTTGAACAATAATTTGGAGATAGTTTAATAATAATCTTTAGTTCAACAAATATCACATCACAAACTATTTTCATAAACAACAGTCAAGAAAAAGTATTCTTTGTGCAATCCTTCAGGGATGCTTGAATATTAAATTAACACTTTTATGTGTTAAAATTCAATTTCGGACAAACATATAGAAATGCTTTAATGTTAAATTCTTCCGGAATTTAACAAGAATGATCAAAGAAATATAATATTATTGTACAAGGTAAATAAATTTCTCTACAAAATATATATAAAAATAAACATATTTATATGAAGAAAGAAAAAAAATAGTAACAAAATCATGAATTATATCATATTGGTTCAAATATATTAAGATTAGAAAAATAACGTAGAACCTGATTATATCATCACTCACGTTGTAGAGTATCGTGATGATAACGTGTTATAAAACTAACTAAAACAATAGATATCAAAGAGAGGTAGAGAAGAGAAAAGCAATATTATATCATATTATTTCAAGTGTACTTTACATTGTAATATGAGTCTCTATTTATAGGACTTAAGGGAGATAGAAAATCACACATATTAAACACATATTAAGTATGAAATAGGAAGATGAAAAACTAGGAGATGGATGGACATCCACTAACATAAATATTCATAACATGTTTTAATTTATATATCTATATAATAATTATAATAAATTATATATTTATAAAAATTAATATATATTTATATATTTATATAATAATTATTATATATTAATTATAAATATATTTATATATTTATATAATAATTATAAAAATTATAAAAATGAGTGTTTTAATTTATAATAATTATTATATATTTATATATTATATATTTATATATTTCACTTACAAAATTAATAATTATTATTATATATTTATATATTTCTATTCTGATTCATAATTAAAAATGAGTTATAATTTTTTATTTAGTTTAAAAAAATTAAAAAAAATTTTTGTCTTAATTTTATTTAATGAATAAATTTTATATTTAACTCTATATAATTCAAACTTTACTTATGAAATTAAAATGTTTTTGATTTATATAAGTTAGTAAGATAATTTTTAACTTTAAAATTGTTTAGGAAATTTTTATTCACCTTGATTTTATTGATTCACCTTCATTTTATTGATTCACCTTCATTTTATTGATTCACTTCGATTTTATACCTATTAATTGTATTGATTCACATTGATTTTAATTTTTTAATAATTATTGAATTCTTTCGGAAGTGTATTGGAATATTTCGGATATGCATCTCCGAAGACACCCCTCTCCCAAAAAGGAGTGTTTTCGGAAATGCATCTTCGAAAACTCAAAAAAGGGGTGTTTTCGGAAATGCATCTCCGAAAACACCTTTTTTTCGTATTTTCGGAAGTGCATTTCCGAAAACACTTTTTTTTTCAATAAAAGTACGTTTTCGGAAATATATTTTCGAAACAAGGAATATTTTGATAAATTCGCGAGATGTGACTAAGAAGGTTAGGAGGTGGGTAAAGAAATTCCTTTATTATAAACTTTTAGCAAAATCATAAAAAATCACATGTTTAAGAAATTTGCAAATAATTTTGTAAGAATAAAGTTTCGCAAGAGTATTTACAGATAATTAATAAATAAATAAATAATAAAATAATATAGGACCTCCTAAGCATTGAGTGAGTCCTATAAATTTTTTAAAAGGTCCTCTAAAATATTGGGCGGGTAAGGACAAAGTTTTTTTTATTTGAAAACATGATAGTTTGATAATAAATAGGAAAATATGATTACCCCAAGCTTTTTACTAGAACTATATATAATTATATGGTTTTAATATTAATATAAATAAATTATATTTTATTTTACAAAAAAATAAAACTAAAACGTACCACCACAACCTTTCTACTATAATTGCATTAAAAAAAATCTATATTATTGATAAGGTTCTAATATTATTGTAATAAAGATAAATATATTCCTTCTATTCTCTTTTATAAGCAACATTTACTTTTTAAATTCACTAAATAAATAAATTGATGTAACTAATTTATATATTGTCTAAATAAATTTTTTACTGCTGAACCTAAAAATTAAAATTTATTTATAAAAGAGAATGGCAGAAATATATATTATTTTATCAAAGATAAGACTAATTACCATATTTTTAAATTGTTGCGGCCGTGAATGTTATGTTATTGTGTGTTGTGTGTATTGTTATTGTGATTGTTATAAGATATTTAATTGGAGGACATTTGAAATATATATTTAAAAATATTGATTTTTCATTACATAGAAATTAAAATAAATTTTAGAATTTTGAAATTTTGTTCAATAAAAATATTTAAAGAATTATGAGTGAAACCGTCGGTTGTGAGTTTTAAAGACATCGAGACTTATGATTTTGATTCGCAATTGAGGTCCAATACGATTACAGAAGTTACTCCTCCATTAGTCGTATTATTAACACAATTACAATTGTGATCTGCAATTTAAAATCACACTTCTTTTAGATGAATAAAATTCATCATGGTAATAGAACAGCAGTAGCCAACAGCAACTGGCGAAGAGATTTGGCTGTCTGAAGAACCGGTACGGTGGTACAACGAGTGTTGAACAATGTATTCTGTACCAATGTACAACTGCCACGTGCGCATTCATATGCATGCAGATCTCATCTCATATGTATGACAGTTGGAAATGATAATAATGAATTAACAATAATGATTTTCATCATTTTTAAAAATATATTTATATTTTCATCATCTCTTCCTTCCTAGTTTGACTTACAGATGCTAACTCAACATGTCTGTGATGTCAATTGATATCAACTTTTGAGCTTCCTCAGAACAAGACAGGAGACTATTTTTCTTTATTTTTTAATCAATTAAGTTAATATTTTTTGATATGAATTATAGATATTGCTCCTTTTTTTAATGAATAGTTTCTATTGTTGTTAAGTTGAGACGTGTTGTATTTTATCTATCAAATTTTAAGGTTTCACAAGCCTCCACGAATTCGTTTCAATATATAATACTACCTGTTATTATTGTGGATTTGGTTTTGGGTTTTTTAATAGTATTATTATTATTATTTTAAACAATGCAGATAATAAACATACATTAGTGGTATACTCTTTTTTATTTTTTTTTTGGATTTAACAACCAGTTCTAATCCACATAGTGAACCGACTAATCTGGTTTCGTGGTTTGAATGAATGACTCTGGCCAAGTTTTATTTCCACCGAGAATCGAACTCGGGTAATACCCGAACGATTCGTCCTTAGTGGTATACTCTCTTTTGTTTGCATCAGTGAGTGAAAATAATTGCATCAGTGAATGAAAATAATTAATGGCGTAAGCATAAAAATGTACAGGAATTACTTAGTACATCATATATCATGGAAAAGTACTTTATGGAAATTTAAAACTGTTTGATGCAATTCTCAACGCATTTTTTTTAGCTAATTAAAACGTTAACATTTAGTCACACAATAAATTTTTCAAAATTTATTCGGAAGATTGAAGATGTATCTCTTTGGAATAATTCAAGATATTCCCCATACATCCTTGTCTAAAATGCTTCTTTTTATTATAGATTGTTCCGATATTTTTTTTTGAGTAATCAAGAATCAATAAAAGGGAGAACAAAGGATTCTCCAACCTGTTTACACAAGAAGCGGCCAAAAAACCCCCCAGAAAAAAGAAAAATTACCAACCAATTTTAACTATGAAAGAAACAATTAGGGATCCTTAATGAAATCGTAAAAACTATAATTGGACTTAGTAATTTCTCCCAAAAAGGACCACTTCCAAGCTAGCATTTTTACATTCCACACCGTATTATCAACATTCCAACCGTCATTCCGGAAACAAATACTGTTCTGAATTAACCAAATCGACCACGTGGCTGCCATCCAAATAAGACCCCACTTCCCCTCCCTAACTTTGTTGTCTTTACAAAAAAATATACCAATCCAAAAAATTAGCTAAACAATCCTCCTCCTTCCCTACCGGTTTACCTATCCAAACCGCAATATCGTTCCAAATTAAATCCACCACTTTACAATTAAAGAAGGAGTGATTTCTACTCTCCCAATCCGCCTCACAAAAAGAACATCTTAAAGAGTTTAAAGGAAAAGGAATACCTCTAATCTTCAATAGATCTTTAGTGGGTAGTCTATTAACAAAAAGCCTCCACCCAAAAATCCTATTTTAAAAGGAACCTCCATCTTCCAAATTTTGGCCACTACCGCTTCATTTCTATTACTCGGACCAAAAGGAGTGCGAAAAGAAGCATAAAAATTGTAACAAGAAGCTACCGAAAACTCTCCTCCTTTATCCCCTTGCCAACAAACTTTGTAACCCATATCCGGCACACAAGCAACCGTCGGTAATTTCGAACGAAGAGAAGAAATTGAAAGAAGAATGTCGGGTGTCAAAAAACAATGTTTGATACCAAAATCACCCCAACACCACTCGCCATTATACCACCCTCCCATCCCTCCCACCGAAACCTTCTTAAGACAAGACAACAAGAAGAGATCCGGATATTCATACCTTAAAATAATACCTTCTATCCATCTAGCTTCCCAAAAGGGGGTGGAAAAACCGTTACCAATCTCGAACTTGCAATAATCCGCCATAGGGTCGCTACGGGTCGACGACCCGATGTTGATTAAATCCTTCCACCACAAAGAAATGGATAAAGATTGTTTCGCCTTAGAGTCCCCACAAAACACCTTCATAGAAATGTCGCCATACCGGGCTCTTAAAACCTCATACCACAAATTATCGTTGCCTTTAAGAATTCTCCACCTCCATTTGTTAAGAAGCGCAAGATTAAAATCCATCACATTCTTGATACCCAAACCCCCCAACTCTTTAGAAAGGCACACCTTCTTCCAACTCACCCAATGAATCTTTTTTTTATCCTCGACACCACCCCACAAAAAATTACCTTGAATTCTCGAAAACTCCTTGGCCACCTTCTTCGGCATCTTGTAAAAAGACATGGTGAAAATAGACAAAGAACAAAGAATAGATTTCAAGAGAGTGATCCTACCTCCAATGTTTAAGAAGCGATTTTTCCAACCGGACAAGCGATTCTTCATTTTATTGAGGAGAGGATCCCAAGAGGAGGACTTCCTATGATTGGCTCCAATAGTAATACCGAGAAATTTGAAAGAATTATCTTCCACCCTACAAGAAAGAACATGCGCCGCCGCTTCCAAAAAAAAGGATTAGTGTTGATTCCAATCAATTTGCTCTTGTGATAATTAATACCAAGACCCGGCACCTCTTCAAAAGCCTTCAAAACCGCCTTGATAGCCCACACATGCTTCCAATTCCCTTCCCCAATCAACAAAGTGTCATCCACAAATTGAAGAATATCAACCAAACATCTACCATTAACGGTGAAACCACTATATTCCCCTATCTCCAAGGACTTCCTAACCAACCCCGACAAAGCTTCAGCCACCTACACAAAAAGAAATGGTAAAAGTGGATCACCTTGTCTCAAACCTTTCCCCACCTCAAATTCATCGGTCGGACTACCATTAACCAAAACGGATATATGACTTTGGAAAATCAAAAGATCCATCCATCTAACCCACTTTGCTTCAAAACCCATCTTATCCAACTTGAAAAGTGTTCGAACACATGAATAGTTTGTAAAGACATTGCAAAAGTGTAATGAAAATGACAAAAAAAAAACTAAAAGACCAATAAATATTACCATCAATAGTGTGATGTTGTCTATCACCTATTTTGTCTTTCACATACAGCCTTCGGATAACTTAGAGTACAATTAGACCAAACAAACAGCCCATAGTTGTACTCATGGGTCCGCTCAAAGTCATCGAAGTATCGCACATATATGACATCCACATAAGTGGCACTCTTGTCCACAAAAATGAAAGTGCCAACCAAATAAAACAAGTATGCTCTCATACTCTATGCTCTATGCTGCCCAACCTAGTCACCATCATCAGTAGCCTTCTCTTCTATAAGTAGCTTATATGTGTACACATTTTGCAGGAATTGAAACCTAGCATGAGCCCCTAGAGAGGCTTTAAACTCCGTCAAGGAAGCTTCTGAGTCAACTCCCATAATGTTTACCATCAACTCCAATGCCTCATCTTTATTATTCTTCTCATGATCCAAAAATTATTCTTAATCGGAAGATGCAGTATACACGAGACGTCGTCTAGTGTGATAGACATCTCACTATGTGGTAGATGAAATGATGATGTCCCGTATGCCATCTCTCTACAAAATCATTAAACATACCATGGTCAATCATAACATAATCGGTCTTGCACAAGTTTATTATCCCAAATAGCAGAAAAACATCACGAAACCACTGCTTGTTAGGATGATGCAAGTCAGTAATCTTCTGCCCATAATTGATGAATTTTAGCAGAGCACGATCCTGTAAAAAATAAATCACCGTCAGAAACATTTAATATTATAACAAACATAATTTTGAAAAATGAATCTAACTAAAGGACTTCAACATCTCACACATAACCTGTGTCACCATCTTCTGTGACAAGGTAAGTATTATTCATATTCCCTCCAACCATGTTTTCCATAAAAATAAAATAAAATATATTGAAATGGATTGTCATCTAATTCAAAATAAAATGCATGACAAACCATCGATTTAATATCCATTGACTCACAAAATCAAGTTGCGTACTTATTGACAAAAGCTTTCACCTTGATCCTTTTTCTTTTTTGTAAGTCAGAAACATAATTATATTATATAATTACTTAAAGATTTTGGCAATTTCTCATTGCTAATGGGACGTACCTCTGAAAAATTTGAAAATGTTCCTGAATAAATTCGGAGATGCATCTCCAAACGCAAAAAAATATTTTTTTTTACCAAAATTTAGTTTGGAGACGTATCTCTGATTTATTTTGGAATTTTTTGGGGATGAATTCGGAGATATATCTTCGGAAATTCCATTTGTTTCAATTATCATCAATTTCTCAACAAAATTGAATAAATAAAAATAATTTTCTTTTGAAATAGACTTTTTTTATTTCTACAAAATATAAATTATTTATAATTTACATATTTACTATTATTATTATTGTCAATAATAATTATTTTCTTGACTAATATATAATTAACATAATAATTATTTTCTTGACTAATATATAATTAACATAATAATTATTTTCATGACATATAATTCATGTGTTATTTTTTTCTATAATAATTTTTTTTATATTATTAAATTAATATTTTAGTAATAAAACAAAAACAATGTAGATTGATATATTTTAATAATAAAACCATGTATTAGAAAATTTATCAAAATACACTAAAAATAATAATATTTTGTTTATTTTAATTCAATGGTATTAAATTATATTATTTTAAACTATAATTTTTATATTATTTATTATTTTTTAATAAAAATGAATTATTAAATATAAAAAACTTAAAATATATAATTATTATATAATATTTTAATAATTTTAAATATAACTATTATATAATAGTCTATAATAATATTATATAATAATTAGTCTACATGAATTATACATTAGTAAAAAAAATTAACTATGATAATTATTATTATGTGAATTATATATTAGTTAAGACAATAATTATTATAAAAAAAAATGATTTTTATTATACTAAATAATAATAATATTTATATTTATAGAAATAATAAAAAATTTCTATTTCAAAAAAAATTCTATTTTTATCTATTCAATTTAATGGATGACAAATGAAACAAATAGTATCCTTGGAAAATTCAGAGATACATCTCCGAACTAATTTTTTGTAAAAAAATGAGATTTCAAACACAAAAATGAGATTTGATGTGTTCGAAAATGTATATCTAAAAATAAAAAATATTTTTTAAAAATTTTGTGCAAGATTTGAGAGAATGTAAAAAGATGAGATGAGAAATTGCCAAGATTTTATCTCTAACAAACTATTATCATTTGACTATATTTTCGATTGTCCATAATGTAAAAACTAAGAATTAATGTAATAATTTTTCATTCAATTTTATTCTTTTCTATGTTTTTTCACTGTGCATAATAATATTTTCATTTACAAATGTCAACAAAATGTATGAAAATGGAAATAATGTTTACGAAATAAATCACCTATATTGGACAACTAATAAAGCTTAAAGGAACTAATAAACACGCAGATTTCTTAAAAATGTTTTTTCTTAATTACCACCTAAAGTAGTCTCTTCCTTTTTTTTTTTTTTTCAATTTATAATAAAAAATAAGAAGAAGAGAGATTATTTAAGTTCTCATACAAAGAAAAAGATGAGCTAGTTTAATTATATATTTATCATCTTAACAACTTATGGTGTCATGCATATGCTGTATACTACTTTCCGACACCGTACACTTACATATACAATTATTTTAATGCATGTGTCTCATTTTTGGGATGTGCATGCGCGTTGAACTTTTTATGCAACAAACGATTATATATATTATTCTCTCCGTTCTTTTTTAAGTGTCATTTTAGCAAAAAACTCTTCAACCAAAATAGTGGATTGTTAGAGTTACTTTTCCTATCATACCCTTAATTATTTTTCTCTTTCTAAATAAATTCATTCATGCACCCTCTTTTTTCAATAACTAATTGAAAAATGTGAGGTGGAGTTATTAAGAAAATAAGGGTATAATTGACAAATTATAACATTAAATTATAAAACGACACATAAATAGGAACAAAAAAATTCTTCTACAACGACACTTAAAAAGGAACGGAGGGAGTAACTAACATAAAAAAAAAAAACCTCAAGTAATTTGTTTTTGGAATAGAAGTTTCATTAGATCTATGAGGTTATTTTACATCTATAGGTATATTATATATAGTTTCTATACACTTTTTAATTTAGTATGAATTGATTTAAAGGGCCTCCAGGATTGATCACTTTTTACATGATCTTTTCGGGACATAAAGCATAGGACTTTTTGTTTTATTAGCCACTATTACGAGTTCCAGTGTGGAACGTGTTAAGAACTTTCATTTCTAGGAAACTTTTGAACTCTTTTAGCTTGCACATTCTAAAAATATTTTTCAATATAATGTACGTTTGTAAATTAACATTCTACTTTTAACTAGCAATAGATGACAGCCATATAATAAACTGCGTTATTAAACTTCTATAAATGACAAACTAATCATTTTATAAATGTCATTTATTAATTAAGATTTTAATATGCAATTTTAATATGCACAGGTAAAAAATATATAATAAAAATAAGGGTCATGCTAACGAGTACCCAGGGACACTGGTTAAGGATTCCATGTATAGAAAATATTCTATAAATAAATCAATTATTTAAACTTGTAGTGCATTAAATACAAGTGTTTTTAAGAAAAACATACCTTTTATTTCTTATAATAGTCAATTATTTTAATTTTCACTACATTTAATAAAAGTATTTAATAAACAAAACTTACCATTTTAAACTCTTAACCAGTGCCCCTGAGGCACTCGTTAGCATTATCCTAAAAATAAAATCCACATTTATGCAAATATAAATATAAAATAATATTATTTTTATATAAATATATATTTATCTGTTAAAACAATAAAAATGTGAATTTTTTACTAAAAGTTAATAGAATTTAAATTTAAAAAATGAAAAGAAAATCGTAACATAATAAAAATGATTAAAAATTAGAGAAAAAATAATAGTGACTGGAATTTTGATCTCTAAATTTTTATATAATTTATATTTTATATAAAAATATTTTTTCGTGACCAAATAGGCGTCACGAAATTTTAGTCGCTAAATCAGTGACTAATTTATTTTAGTGAACGATTTAATGAAAGGAAAAGGATGGGGAGGGGAGATGGGGGATTTTAATGAAGGGAAAGGACGGAGAGGGAAGATGAGAGATTTTAATGAAGGAAAGGGATGAGGAGGAGAGATGAGGGATTTTAATGAAGGAAAGGGATGGGGAGGGGAGATGATGAGGAATTTTAAAGAAGGGAAAGGGTGGGAAGGGGAGGTTAATTTTTTTATTATATATATTTGTTTGATTCAAAAGATGAAATGGGAGAAATTTTAATTAAAAATATATTTGGTTCAAAAGTGGAGGAGAGATTTTATTAATAATTTACATTTTTATCCTTATTATCTTATATAAATCATATGATATTTAAAAAGATGAGAGGGGAGAATTTTTTTTATTATATATATTTGTTTGATTTAAAAGATGAGAGGGGATAAATTTTAATTAAAAATATGTTTGGTTCAAAAGTGGAGAAGAAGTTTTATTAATAATTTACATTTTTATCCTTATGATCTTATATAAATCATATGATATTTAAAAAATAAAAAAGTTTATAAATATTTTTTTGATTAAAATGTAAAAATAATTAAACACAAAATTTATGTTGTTGAGTGATTAAAATAGTTATAATTTGCTATATAATATTTTAAAAAATTGAGTACATATATTTCTCCAACACAAATTAAACTATGTGCCGACAAAATATAATAGGATAACAACATTATTAAAAAAAATTAATAAAAAAATGAGGGATTATAATTTATATTAAATAATAAAAATACGAAAAAAATAATTTAAATTTGAAGAGCAATTATAATAAATTAATGAAAACAACATAAAAAAACTATATAAAGTAAACTCATTTTATCCTTTATAATTTATTTTAGTTTAAATTAAATAGTTATGTATTAAATATTTTTTATGTCATTTTACATTTATAAGTTATTTGAATCGTTAATTTTACCAAACACTTCAATTAACTTATGAGTTATTAATCTCAATCATCAGTCATAAGTTATAAACTATCAGTCATCAACTATATACTATAAACTATCAACTAACTTATCAATCAACCGTTATTTTTATCAAAACAGATCCAAAATATATTGAATAGTTGAACTATCTTACACTAAATCTCCTATGTTAAGGTTTGTGTTACGAATTTTTTGAGCCAGATGTCACATATTCAACTAAATGCATTTTAGTTTCTTGGGGACAAATTAAAAAGCTTGCTGGTTACGCTACGTTATGATCAATTTGACTACGGTAGCTATGAGAATTGATCTATTATGCAATGTGTAATGGTTGGTTTTGATAAAGTCAACATCATTCTCACTTTGAATAGAAAGATTGAAGTTTACTTCAAGACTTAGTAATGAAAATGACCCCCCTCTTATAAGTACAGTATATATGAACAATTACTATATACGTGTGTGAAAAGAAAATTAAATAGACAATCAAATCAATTTCAAATGTTTTCTTATTTAACTATATACTCATAAATGGCCAAAATAAAAGTAGATATACTAATTAAGTATATAAATTAAGTATATGTATTAACTAACGAATCAATATGTACTAACCAACCATCCAACAAACAGACATGTTTTGGTGAACCATTATTCAATTTGGCCGGTTTCCTACTACAAATATAGCTAAACTTGTGTTCATTTTATAGGCATTCTAGGATTTTCTCCCACCGTTTTACTTTATAAGATTGTATATTTTTGTTCTTGAAATTAATATTATCTCAACAAAATTAAAATAATTGAATTTATAATCAATTGAAAAATAAGAAATCAATTAAGATATTTTATAAATTAATTTACATTCTATAAAACATCTAAAAAATAAACAAATAATGAATACAAAACATTTAAAAAATATAAACAAATAATTAATATAATAACTCTCTAAAATAGTATTATTGATTTAAGAAAATGGACGATGCACTAAGAATTATGGGTGATAAAACGAATCCGGTGTATCAGACATGTCCGTTTTACTTACATTTTTTAAGTGGGTTAATGTTTTAGATATACACTCTCTAATATGTTGGCTATGTGCTTTTGCAGGCTTTTGCAAACGCGGATATTAACATGTAAATTAATAATATTTAGGTCAAAAAGATACAATATTTTCTGCTCCGCCTCGCATTCATTTTTTACAATACGAGACAAAGTTTTAAGCTCACACCCTCAATAAAATCCGTCCATTCAAATCTATTTTTTTGAAGGGCAGACTTAAATAGAATGGGCAATGGACATGTCTATTGTTACTCTCACTGTCAATCAATGATGACTATGTAATTATACCAAATCATATTAAAATTTAAATCATTTATATAACATCTCAAAATGATATATTCGGATGAGAGTGTAAAACTTTTTATAATACTTGGACCATTTAATATGATTTACTTTTTCAATTTCTTACAATTTTTTAAAATTGTTCTCATTTAAATTTATCAACCAAATATTAAAAAGAAGTATTTTTCTTTCAAATTTATATGCGGGGAAAAATAGTCTTTTTCTTTCTCTAGGATTGGTTTATTTAAAAGATGTGTTTTTCGAGAAAATTTCAAAAACTAAATTAACTTTTTTTTAAATAAATTATTGATATATGGTAAGAAGTTATATATATATATATATATATATATATATATATATATATATATATATATATATATATAACAAAAATGGACAAACATGAAAGTATAGAAATACGAAAGTTTTTAGGAGTGATAGTCACAGTAGCCATATTGTGAAAGACATCATAGATGCCCTTGTGTATAGGTTGTGGGACAATAGAAAATTTAGAAAACAGTTAGCCATTCTTATGGCTTAGAGGTTTTTTTGGCTTTGTCTTTTTAGCTTGTGTGGTTTTATGGCTGGATCGTGTTATGATCGCCTCGTGTAAATAGTTTTTTGAATTAATATAATTGGTTTAATTAAAAAAAAAAATGGACATCCATATTTTATAAACATACGAGTTTTCATTTATACATATTTGTATAGCCAATTTTTTTCCTGGTATGAAGCAATGTTTTAAAAATTAAATCAAACCGTCCAATTTAATCAGTTGAACTGGGAATTAGAAGTGACTTTGGTTCGGTTAAATTTGTAAAATTGCAGGTGGATCAAACTCGAAGTTAAATTAAAAAAATTGAATCGAGCCGCTCAACCGTTCAAACTAAAAAATTGGAGCCGATTTTATAAAACCGTCTAATTCAAAGAAATGTCTTTTATTGGCCAATTTTAATATTTTTTTATAAAAAATTGAAAATAAATTTTTAACACAAAATATATTCAGTTCACAAAAAAAAAAACTCTTTTTTAACAAAAAGAATTACACTATCTTATAATTTTATTTATTTAAGCGTACAATTATATTAATTGTATAATTATATCCATCATTTATTTCATAATATTAAATTTGTAGTGGATTTTTAAAATATTTAAAATAAATTTGTTAATATAAATTACATATTTTATCCATAAAATTTATCTTTATATTCTTAATCAATTTATTTAATAAACAGTTCAATTGCGGGTTTAATCGATTGAATGCTTTGAATCGAAAATGGTTTGATATTTGATTCGGTTTTTAAAACATTGTTATGAATGATTTTTTTTATCTCATCTCAAATTTCACTTTTTTTTTTTAAATACAGTGTTGACTTTGTTGTGTTTGAATAACACTGAAATCTGTATATTACCTGACAGTTAATTCTGAAGAAAATTTTAATGAATTTATCTGTCTAGGAGGCATCTGCACTAAAAATATTTTAAAAAGAAAATAATTTCACTAAGCAAAAATACTAAAACAAATTATAAAAAAAACGTTTAATTGTCGACTCCACGTGGTCGGAAAAAACTCTCTCTCTCTCTTCATCACACACACTTAAACAATCTCATTACCATTCTTTACAACTTCAAAACTTTCCTACTTATTACTTCCATTTTCCATCATCATCATCATCACCATTATCATATCATACTTCACATCAATACTTCTTCATTCTTCAGGTATATTCATCTTTTTTAATTTTCTTTCACTTTCTTAGTCTATCATATTTGATACTATATTTCATGGATATATGAATCTGTTCCATAGATTTTTCTTTCTTTGCCTATAAATGGAATCTTTTGCTACAATGTTTTTTATGGATCCTTACTGTTTTTAGGAAGTTCTTCATCAGTTTCATGAGAGCTGAGAATGGCTTCCCTTCTCGGTTCTCACCGACAAAAAAATATACATCAAAAAAATATTTCCTTTTTTTTTTCTAATTTCCAAAATATTTAATTTTAGCCAACTTATTTTTCCTGGATTTGTCTCATTGTCAATAATGTCCCACAAAATAACTCATTGAAAAATCGAAGACTGGTCTGGTGTTCGTCTGATACGTGTCATTGTTCGACATATCTTGTTACATTCAGTAGTTTTATTTTCAACTACATCGAATGAAGATTATGTCGTTTTAGACCTTTTGACTGATATAAAATGCATTTGCAATTTTTCAGGGTTGGTTTTATTGTGATATGGGGATATCCTTTTCATGTCCATTTAACTACAATGATGCGGAAGATGACACAGATTCCATGTTTGTAAAATCCATTAACTTCGGCAATGATGAAATCAAAACTCCACTAAGATCAATTAGTTTCAAAAGTGAAGATTTGGAACCTACCATTCTTAAATCTCTAGGTTCTGGAAAGATGACAATTGAAACATCTGTGAGTTTCAAAAGAAATGATTTTGATAGCATTTTATCGACAGACGCTCTTTCATTTGATAATGAGAGTGACAGCATTATGTTGAATGCTAAAATGAGTAGAGAAATCGATGATTTGTCGAATAAGTTAGAACGTCAAGAAGTGGAAACAATTCAGTCTGCACTTTTGAATCCGAGTAGTCCTAAACATATTGCTGCACTGAAATTGCAGAAAGTTTATAAGAGCTTTCGCACCAGACGAAAGCTCGCAGATTGTGCGATTCTCGTTGAACAAAGCTGGTACTTATCGAAAACTTGTCTATTAGTCTTTTTCCTTCTTTGCAAAAACTTGTCCATTTTTTCTAATTTTTTTTACTTGATTTTGTTAATAGGTGGAAGCTTTTAGATTTCGCCGAACTCAAGCGCAGCTCGATATCGTTCTTCGATATTGAGAAACACGAAACTGCGATTTCGCGTTGGTCTAGAGCTAGAACTAGGGCTGCTAAGGTTGGAAAAGGTTTGTCCAAAGATGAGAAAGCACAAAAACTTGCTCTACAGCATTGGCTCGAAGCGGTTAGTTTGACACGATTTCACTCATTGATCTGTTGTTCATTCATCTGTTTATTATACTGTTACTGACTAATATATTTTTACTTTTTTCTATGTTATAGATCGACCCGCGACATCGCTATGGACATAATCTTCACTTTTATTATGATAAATGGCTTCAATGTCAAAGCAGAGAACCCTTCTTCTACTGGTAATTTATATTCCTTGTAAAATAAGTTATATAGATCTTAAATCACCAAAGATGAGATTAATTAAGATTCTTTTTTGAAATTGCAGGCTCGATATAGGAGAAGGAAGGGAAGTAAATCTCGAAAAGTGTCCTCGATTTAAACTTCAACTGCAGTGCATTAAATATCTCGGTCCGGTAAGGTTTCTCACTTTGACATGAACATGGAAAGTTCTAATTATTTTTTGATTTGATCTTCGAATAATCTTTTACATTTTTTTCTTCCAGATGGAAAGGTTTGCTTATGAAGTTGTCGTCAAGGACGGAAAGTTCTTCTACAAACAATCAGGAGAGCTTCTTCATACTTCTGCAGAAGATTCACATGCAAAATGGATTTTTGTGTTAAGCACTTCTAAGTCTTTGTATGTTGGCAAAAAGAGTAAAGGTTCATTTCAGCATTCTAGTTTCTTGGCTGGAGGAGCTACATCTTCTGCTGGTAGATTGGTGATTGAAAATGGTCACTTGAAGGTATAAATCTGACAAAAAGCACTTATTTTGATGGATTCATTTCATGTATGTGCCTATTAATGAATGAATTTTTTGTTTGTTTTCGACAGGCTGTTTGGCCTCACAGCGGTCATTACCGACCGACTGAAGAAAATTTTAAGGAATTTATTTCATTTCTTCAAGAGAACAATGTGAACCTTTCAGATGTCAAGGTATGAAAATTTTGAAACAAAGGATTTAAATATTTTATTTTTTCAGTTTAGATCTGTAATTACGAGATGCGAAAGAGTTTATTTTGATGAAATTTGCTTTGCTTTATATGCAGATGGCTCCGGTTGACGAGGCTGACGAATTCGCTTCCTCTAGAAGCAGCTGTCATCTTAGAAACCACTCATCTGAAGAGGACTACACTGAGAAGATAAACAGCGTGGAGATCGAAGGAACTGTTGTCCGAGACTTGGATTTGAAGAAGGATGATTTGATAGAAACCGGTAGCGAGCCTGTATTGGTTACTTCGAAGACAAGGCAACTCCAAATATTAGGAAGAAAACTGACCAATCTTGAAATACCGAAAAGGAGTGAAGTGTTTGAAGGACTAGAAAACGAGAAAGAAGGCGCGGTTCAAACTTATTCGAGTTTCGAATCGGAAGAATCACTTACAAGTAGTCAAGAAACCGAAGAATCACTTCTATCAGACCATTCAGATTCAACGAAAAACTTCGACGATGACAATGACATAGAAATAATTCCAGAAGAGTCTATACTTAAGAGAATCAACTCCCATAAAGAAACAAAATCATATCAGCTAGGCAGGCAGTTATCTTGCAAATGGACAACCGGAGCTGGGCCACGGATCGGCTGCGTTCGGGATTATCCTTCCGAGCTCCAGTTTCGAGCATTGGAACAAGTTAATCTGTCTCCAAGAAGCGGAACACGCACTAAATCATCGCTCGCGCTTAGGAGCACCACTAGTTTGAACTCAAATATTTCATGTCTTGGGGACACAGCAACTGAGCCACTAGTTGAAAATCAAAGTGTTTCGAAATCGGAATTTTCGCCATTGGCAAGAGGAACATCAGTAATACCAGTGATTTCATATGACTTATGAGTGAATATGATTCATTCTCTCTATTAATTTATTCTTTTTTGTGTGAATAGGTAACAACTATTAATTTTTTGTTGTTATTCTTTTCATTATTATCACATCACTTAGGCATTCTTTTTGTTTGACTCATGTAAAATCTAGATGAATATTGTAAAATTATTTTGAACAAGTTTACTGAACTCAAAAGATACTGCAGATTCATTGATTCAATTATACATAACTTCTATATATTGAAGGTTGGTTTATACTTCAAAGCTATTCTGGTGCAAGTTTATTTTTTTCATGCTTAAATTGAAATTTAAGTCTAATCTACATTTCTTGAAATGTATCTTGTTTTTACATTTGGTAGAAATAAAAGATTTATGTTTAGATACACCCAACAAGACTCATTTTACAAAAGACAAAGTTGTAATAACTCACACAATGTTCAAAAGTTAAGGTCTTTTGTATTAAGTAAATTTGGGAGTCCAAATAGCAGTTCTCAAACATAAAATAGAGATCGTCTAACCAGTGGGCTTAAAACCCAGCCACAGTATTTAGGCCCAAAAGCCCAATAAATGAGAAAATAAATGCGGATTTGCAAGAGTTAGAGATTTTTACCTGCTATCCTGCACTCATATCAGGAACCTCCACAAGTGATATGCTTTTACTATATTACTCTTGTATAATAAAATCTCGTTATCATTTGTAATTTTTTGAATATTTCAAAGTACACAACATCTTACTGGATTTTTCAAAGTATACATTTTTATCGTATTTTTCAAAATATCTGGTAAAAAGTAAAAACTCATGTTTCTCATGCATTTTTATCGAATATTTTGAAAATTCCAATAAAAATGCATGCATTTCTACTGAATATTTCAAAAAATCCGGTAAAAATTCATACATGCATACCAGATTTTTTTTAAAACCGGTCGAAAAAAATGTTGAGATGTTTACCGGAGATTTTGAAATATTCGGGAAATCCATGTAGTTTTATGGATTTTTTTAAATATCAATTTTTTTTTGGGTGTGCAATGTCTTATGTACGAGCATTTTCCCTCCATTTGTGATAGGTGGGTTATTCCTACCATGCATATTCAGACGATTTTATGGAGTACAGAAGGAGGATTAATATGCTGACTATAGACGATGTCATCTGGACACCTGATCACAAGTGTTTTTACCGTCTTTATTTCGTTTTATTACCATATTTTCATATCTTTTATTCGTATTTTACTGCAGAGAATGGACATTTTCATTGTGTTACAGATAAAAGGTATTTGGCGTTGACTGTGGAAGAAAAGGAACGAAAAGCAAAAGATAAGTAAGAAATCAGCAGCCATTATGGCCAGGTCGTCATCATCATCCATGACACCCGTCATGGTCCAAAAAGAAAACAAGAATCCAGCGTGCTAAAGCCATGACGGGCGGGTCGGAGGGGAAGAAATATGGTGGTAAGTGAAGGAATAGAATGAAATACATACCACTCCATTTCACTCCACTTCATCCAATTTTAAATGAATCCAAACAATGGAATATTATTCTATTTCATTTCACCCCGCTTCATCTGGTTCCATCAATCCAAACAAAATTTAAAAGATAAAATTTTAGAAACTAGACTATTTAACAAAAAAAAAATTAATAACCACATTTTCCAAAATAAAAAAATCCAAATGACCTCCTTTTCAAATTATTTCCCTAACAAACCACTTTTCAAACGAAAAAATTCGTTATGAAGAGGATGTGCCACTGCCTGTAACGCATGCACTCTAATTTACATTAAAGCATCATTGCATGTGGCTCGTGCTCCTATGTCATGCTAGAGACAATGGTCCATACATGTATATTTTAGGAGCATGTCTCACTCAGCATGGCTCATGTGTTGTTTTTTTTAATTATTTTAATAAAAAATGATAAAAAATATTTAATGATTGGAGAGAAATTATAATATAATATTATTCCATAAAAAATTACATAATAATTGGAGATAATTTTAATGACCCCCTCAATCCAAACGCCCTTGTGCTTGCCTTCGAGGCCTCACACGATTTTTATGAGGTGTTTGGGATCTTCTGGTATTCACCTGAGATTGTGGTGATTGGTGCAAAGGTCATGGGATATTAGTTTTATCTAACAAATTTTCAATCATATCTCCCCAGTCGTCGGCGCTTCTGTAATCGAGTTTGATGCGCATGTTGTCTTAGTTTGGTTATATTGGTTGGGTTATGTGTGAGCGGGCCGGTTGGTTGAATTGGGACATTGAATCGTTTTGGAAACGAAGTAATGTTTCTTGTGGTGTTTGAAAGACATGTGTTGGTTGGGTGCTTTGGCAGTGTGATGTTTGGTTGTTGTGGTGGTGTGATGTTGGGTTGTATATTGGTTGGGTGCTATAGTAAGATGTAGTGGTATCATATGTGTCATTGGTGTTGTGGTAAGATGTGGTGGAAACATATGTTTGGTGGTGGTATGAGTCATGCTCTTGGTATTGTGTTTGGGTGTGTGGCATGCATTGGTCGCGGTTTTGGGTGTATGTGGTTTCTCAATGTTGTGTGATTGATTGTTGGGTTTGGGTGGGTTGACAATGTTGTTGGGTTTGGTAATGTTGTTTGGTGTATTATAACGAAACTCGTTGGCATGGGTCAATCAAATATCTAGGTCAGACATAAACAATGTTATTGTAACCAATCTATACTAATTCATATGATTTCAAGTTGGTCTAGCATCCTCAGGCAGGATTGGTTTATTTATGACTAGTTGATGTTAGTGCTTCCATTGAAGACATATATCCTTAGATAAGTCTCTCCAATCTCTATGATTCCATTGGACATCGACTCTTAGTTGATTCCAGTCTCCCAAACACGTCAAAGGATCTTGGATTTGTTGTTGCATACCGAAGTGCAGTTTTACACGGTTACTCCGGTGCATCTCCACAGTAGGGAAATTGATGATTGTTGTTTTTGAAGTCCAAATTGTTGCATCCTCGGGATTAATCTCATGGTCGAGACCCAGACGCGACCTCAATAAACTCCGTCTTCAAAAGCATCAGAAACCTACCGATAACCGCATTAGTTAGAGCACCCTATTTTAGGTTCGGATCACTGTTCGAGACAAGAGGTTCAAAATGGAAGTCATTGCTACAATCAGAGTAGTTGTTTAGTGAAAGCTCTATGAAATTTATTTCGGAGGAAACAGTCAAAGCTAACACACATGGGTTTATAATGTTTGACCGAATCAATGGTTGATTCAGTGTACAGGAGACAATGGACCATAATGAGGGGAGGCCAGAGAGATACTATCAGATCGAACTAGATAGAGGTTGGTGCGATTGCGAAAAGTTTCAAGCCTTTCGCACGCCTTGCTCCCATGTCATAGCAGCATGTTCACCTGCTCGCCAGGACCCTTCCAAACATCTATCCATCGTTTACAAAGTCATAAATGTATTCAGTGTGTACAACAATAGCTTCAAGGTAGTAGGTAACAGCACGCGTATTCAAACCAAAATGGATATAACAAACAAAATGGTAAGATTGTGCAGTACATGACGTCAACTCGAAAACAATCGAAAATTTTTTTTCAATGTTGGGTCAACCTCCGCAACATAATTATTGTATGCACTATTGATATGTAATTTATTTTTTGTAATCATGAAATTTTCTATTAAATTCAACTTTCATTTCATATTCAAGACAACATTCGGGTAAAACAAAATAAAGACAACCACACATAAAACTACAACACGATAAACAATTAAAACGACTAAACACATCAACATATCTAGGAGATTACAACCATCAGGGTAATATCAGTTGATCCAAGCAACATAATATGAACATCCATATTAGTTTTAATTGGACCCCACATACAAATTTCTCCATTTTGGTTGAACATCGTAACAAGCATATCAATTCTTCTAACCTTTTCACCATCAGGAGTGCCTCCGTCTAACCATCAGATCAAACTACTATGAAAATTCTCAAAATTCTCCGTGTTCCAACGTCAGGTCTTCATCGGAGGCTTTGTTGGTGAAAAACATTTCTCTTTAATAATGTAAGACATTTTTGAAGAAAGATTTAAGAGTGAAATGAGAAGATGGGTGGTAAATGGTGGAAATGAATAACCTATTTATAAAAAACAAAATAACATAGGAGTCTGGAAGAATGACGCGTGCTCCTAATGCTTACATGCAAGCGTTATTGTCTGTGCCATGACATAGGAACATGCGCCACATACATAGGCGTCTTAGTAAAAATTAAAGTGCGTGCATGGGCGGATCTACGGCAAGCGAGCCCGGACACGCGCCCGGGCTCAACCCCTCCTTTCGTTGTATACTCTCCACCTAATAGTCAATTTTTAGACAAAATCAGGCGCAAAATTAGTAATTTTTAGACAAAATTTAGGGCAAAATTAATAAAAACAGGGTGTGAGATTTTTGGACAAAATCAAGGGCATAATAGGAAAAACAGGATGTAAAATTAAAAAAAATAGAGTGTACAATTTTTGCCCAGACTCCCTAAAAATTTTGACTACGCCACAGGCGTTTCTTCTTCAGAATTTTTTATTTTATGAAAAGTTGTTAGTTTTAAAAATAATTTGAAAAAGTAATTATTTAAATAAAATAAATTCATGCAGAAGTTATGAAATTAAAAACTTGAATTTTAATTATTGTTATAAATATTTATTTGTATAATGATATTGATTTTATACAATAATTATTATATATTTTAAAAATTTTAATTTACATATTAATATATATTAAAGGTTTTATCACATAAACAATTTCCATTAAAATTAAAAAGAAAATACCGTAATCTTTATAAAAAAAAATTACCAGCGACAATATAGTTAATTTTTATACACGTCATGATGTACGGTAAGATCTATTCAAATAAAAAAGGTAAAGACTTATTAAAATAAAATAAAATAGAAATTATAGATTTACTTTATTAAAAAAATACAAAGATTTACTTCAATTTTTTAAAAAGCCTTGAGTATTTTGTCAAAAGAAAACAAAAAGATTTACTTAACTAATTGTATCTTTTTATTGATCCAGTAACAAAATTATGGACTATATATCTAATGGTTATTTCTTAATATTTCACATAAAAAAAATCCAAACCCTAATTGTTATTGAATCAAACTCGTTGATCTCAAATCACTCCAATCTTCACGCTTCAATTTCAATCAGGTTAGCCCTAATTTCTATTCCATCTCTCAATTTTTATGTTCATTTTTGTTTTTTTTTGGCTGTTCACGATCAACCTCGTACTTTAGTTAATTACCGATGACACTGTTTTACATTTACGTTGTCTTTAGATGCTTTCTGTAATTCATCTGAACAATTGTCTATCAGATTGTCGTGTTTTTGTTATTCAAAACTAGGTTTGTAATTTTAAAACATGTTTTTAAGGTTTTTTTTTTGTTGTTGTTGAGCATGTATGTTTTTTTTTTTCTGTTTGGTTCTTGATGTGTGCACTGCATAGTTAAAGACTGTAATTTTAAGAATTTTATGTTGTTGTTTCATCATCTAATGTTTTGGTTGTAGATTTTGTTTTAAGCAGTAACATCAAGTCGAAAAACATGCCAAAAGTTAGAAGAGAGAAGTCTCCGGCTATGGATTGCAGTGGATCATATCCCTATCCTTCCAAAAATCTTGAGCTGCCTAAATCTAGGATTGGATCAGTTGAGGATTGGAAAGAATGGGATGATACTAGGTGTTCTATTTGCATGGAAACTCCTCATAACACTGTTATTCTAAAGTGTTCTTCTTACGAGATGGGTTGTCGTCCTTACATGTGTAATACCAGTTACAGGCACTCTAATTGTCTCGACCAATTCTGCAAGTCGTTTGATTCTCATCTATCGTCTGCGAAACTAGAAGAAATTCCGCTCATAAGAACAGCGCCTCATGATAAGAAACTTCGGTCAGAGGTTGTGAATTCCTCTCCATGTGAGATTCAGTTGCAATCAAAGCTTATCTGCCCTCTTTGTCGGGGAGGAGTATATGGATATATGGTATCAGAGCCTGCTCGAAAGTATATGGATTATAAACGAAGGACTTGTTCGTCTGAGACGTGTGAATTCCAGGGAACGTATCCAGAACTCAGGAAGCATGCTAGGATTGAGCATCCGTCTGTTCGACCATCCGAGGTGGATGTCTCCCGACAGTCTGACTGGTTAAGGATGGAACAGCAAAGAGACTTTGAAGATCTTTTTAGCTCAATCAATGCAAGTTCTGGTGCTGAGTACAGTGGAGAAGACGCCGTGTATTGGTCTGGGGGTTTAGCTGACATGATGTCCATGTTAGTGTCTGAAATGTTTACCCCTGATATAGATGGCTTTGTGACTAGTTTTTTGCCTGATCCAACACCTAGAGTCCCATCACGTGACAGAAGATCTGATTCAATCCACGTGGTACCAAATGATACACAGACAAATCAATCTGCTACACCGAGATCCAGTTTATCTTCAACACATTTTTCAACACATTTTACTTTGCCTGAAATGTCATCCTCTGATTTTGATAGATTTGTGGCTAGTGTTTTGTCTTATCCGATGCCTAGTATGCCATCACACGACAGAAGATTTGAAGCGATGCACTGGGTATCAAATGATACACAGACAAATCAATCAGCTAGAACGGGATCCAATTTTCCTTCAACATATTTTACCTTGCCTGAAATGTCATCCTCGGAAGCAGATAGATTTATGAATAGTTTTTTGTCTTATCCAACTCCTAGAATGTCATCATACGACAGTAGATCTGAATCAATACACGGGGTAGCAAATAATACACACACAAATCAATCAGCTAGACAGAGATCCACTTTACCTTCAACGCCTCAAGGGGAGAGAATCGAAAGAGGTGGACGGAGATCCATTTCGTCATCATCCCGTGATCCGGAAGCAAATGGTACTGCTAGATGGAGAGAAAATATTCCACCCTCAAGAATGGCTCAGGCTCACAGTGTAATTGTTGAAAATTATTATAGAGACTTGAGCCCTAGGGGCAGAACATCTTCAACAAGGATGCCTCAAGTTTCCCAAGTTTCTCATGCTAATCCCCGGCACAACTATTCTTCTTCTGGAAGAATTCCTGGTCAACAAGTTTCTCATGCTAATCCCCAGCGTAACTATTCTTCTCCGAGAAGAATTCCTGGTCAACAAGTTTCTCATCCTAATCCCCGGCACAACTATTCTTCTAGAAGAATTCCTGGTCCTGGTCGACATTTGCAATGGCGCAATCAGGAACGGTGATCAACATTCAATAAAGATTTCTGATTAGCTAAAAAGTTTTTTTTTTTTTTCTCTCTATATTTTATGCAGATAATTTAATAAATATCATGTAAGATAATTGATTTGGATGATTTAGTTCAGTAAAGTTGTATTGCAACCGATAATATTTCTTAATACAGTTTGTTTTTATTGAGAATAGTGCAGCTTGGTTGTTAGCCAATCAATGTCTTTGTTGTGTTTATGTTATGCTGTTCAAAATTGTTTTTGAATGAATTTAATTTGAAAGTATGAAACTTCAGCTCTAGTTGATGCACACATTCTTAGCAGAGACCATTCTTGAAATACTGATTTGTTTGATGTGTTTGCTATATTAATTTGATACTTAATAGGGGGCCTCAAACATTCTTTACTAGACCTAAATGTAAGTAACAATACAAATTATCAGAAACATAAGTAATCATGAGAACTTTTATCTTACAAAGAAGTCCAGCTACACGTGCTTGGTACGGGCGTGAAGGGCATGGTTGTGAGCAAGGACAATAATGTTCCTGTTATCACACAAAATAGTTGGAGAGGAATAAGGAATGTCCAACTCAGTAAGAAGAGACTAACTCCAAAGGATTTCTAAAGTATCAAGTTCAAGGCTTGCTTTTATGTTAGATCTTGAGATGATTGGTTGCTTCTTTGCTCACCATGAGATCAGTTTGGGTCCTATGACACCACAAGCACCAGAGATTGAGCTTTTATCAGCAGGGTAAGAGTCCTAGTAATTATGGCATATTGCATGGTACCCTATGAAGCACGGACTCTGACACATGACACGACACGGACACTTTGCCATTGGTTATATCAAAAACATAGGACACCGGTACCACTACATATAGCATAGTATTTAAGCTTCATTTATCTAAGTTAAAAATATTCTAATGAAAATTAAGATCTTTAAATTTTTATTGATAATAGTTTTAATACATGTATGAAAGATGTGTAAGATATGTTGAAAACTATCCTTTTTTTGAAAAATTTGTATGAATTGTTCGACACGTGTTGTATGAGAGTCATACGATTCTGTCATCGATTTAAAATGTGTCGAAGCAATGAAAAAATCTATTTTTTTATGAGACACTTCTCTGACTTTCCCGACACTTGTTTGATTTTTCCGACACATGTCATACGAGTGTCATACAAGTGTCGGACACCACAACACGCCTACTCTTAATGGTGTCTGTGCTTCGTAGATAAAGGGTTGGATTAAGATCTTTTTCTTCAGATGTAGTAGATGATGTTGTTTGACGAACTTTAGTACGACGATCCTTCTTGAAAATGTCCGATGGGGGTGTAACTGCAAATATAATTGTGAGGTTTTAAAATTTTCAAACTAAGCCCTAAGGCCTGTTTGAAATCATATAGAGAATTGTGAAGCTTGTGAACCATAGACTTATTTGAATTTTCAAATTCAAATGGTTGAGTCATGTACAAAGTTTCATCAAAGTTGCCATTTAGGAATACATTGTTTACATCAAATTATTGGAGTGGCCAATGTTTACAAAAATCCAAGGTTATAATGGTCCAGACTATGACAAACTTGATAACTTGACTAAATATTTCAATGTAGTCAACTCTACTATATTTACAAAAGCCTTTGGTCACTAATTTAGTCTTGTACTTGTGTACTGAGAGATCAGTGGGTGAATTTGTGGTCAATATAGAGGTGATATGTTATGGTCTGTAAGGGATGATAAGGCCATTGGTATTGACCTATATTTTAGTTTGTTATTACTGTATAGTCTAAGTAAAGTAAGACATGAGCAACCTAAGGTTTTAAGGAAAGAATAGTCAAGTGATTGTTGAAAGAGTTTAGTGTAAGGAATACCTTGGTTAAGTGCAGTGGTAAAAAAGTCTATTGATGAAGTACACACTAGTGAGTAGGCATAATCCTACTAGGATACATGTAATGAAATTATGAAAGTAATGTTAGATCTAGTTCTACCACTCGCATGTCTTTTTTTCAACTACTCCATTTATGTGATGAGTATATGGCCATATAAGGTGATGCAGGATACCATGTTGATTTAAGAATTGATTAAAGGGCATGGATTCTTCAGTACCAGACAGTTTGAATGGCCTTTAATATGTAGGGGAATTTAGTTTCAAATTTTCAATCATAGTTTTTTTAAATTGTTGGAATGTGGTGAGAGCATCAAATTTTATCTCTAATAGGTAAATACACGTGAGTTTGGTGTGTGCATCAACAAAGTTATAGCTAAACAACTGTAGGTGTTACATATTCCTGGTGTAGATCAACTGGTTGATGTCCTTACCAAGCCCCTCTCCTGTTCCAAGTTTCTTGAGTTAAGACACAAACCGGGGGTTGCTAAGTCTCCACAAGTTTGTAAGGAGAGTATTAGAGTAAGCTAAAGTAAGTTAAGTTTAGAGTGAGTTAAACTCATCAAGACTGACAAGTGCCAGCTTGATTGTATCTAACTTGCTATAACATGTCAACAGTTTGTAACTATAAATACAAACTGTTATCCTTATTTGTTATTAACTTTTCATAATTAGAAATTCAGTTACAATCAATATGAAAAACTCCACTATAACATTCTATTAGTAACCAGTCATGGCCATGCACCGGATGACACATGTCAGTCAGGTTGTTAGGGCGGTTCTAAATGTTTCTAATTGTGATATATTGTTATTATAACATGAACAGAGCGGATTGAATATTATACAATGAATGGAGTGGAATAGAGCGGAGTGGAATGATGATCTCATTTCATCGTTTGAGTATTTTAGGACGGAACAAGACAAATTATCCATTCAATCCAAATTGAAATCCATTCCGCTCCATCCAATTTTAATTGATCCAGATAATAAAAGTTCATTCAATATTATTTCTTTACTTGACATTTCATCAATTCAACCATATCCTAAGCCTATAATAAGCACTAGTGAGTTTTAGTTAGCAATGCATTCTTTATAATAGAATTGTTTGACATGGATGGATAATTATGCATTCTTTAATTTCATCTAATCCTTTGTCTTGTCAAATACCAGATCACTTCTGAGGCATTTCTACGAAAAACTCTAGACAAAACTCTTGGCAAACACGCCAAAGTACCAAATAGTAAAGGTAGCAGATCCAAAGCCTGGCATACACAACATCTATAGTTTTGATAATCTTTTGTTTCCTCAAAGAAAAATTGACACACAAAAAAATACTCAAACTAGCTAGGTTCACACTAAATAAAATTGTTTTTTTTTAATGTTTGTATATTGAGTAAAAACAATACATCTAAATCATTGTTTTAAAATTTTCGACAGGTGATAATATAAATTTTGAACCAGCCCGATTTGAGAACTAAGCTTTAAAGTAAGATGTATTTCAACTGTATTACCAGATAGAGAAAATGTATTGAGCATTCTACCATTTTATTATTAGTAACACTATAAAACATCTCACATGTTATATCGTTATGTGTTAAGACTGCAAAAGGATTATTTCCAGTTATGAGTAACAGCGGAAGGATGAAATAGCAGATAGTATGTTTCTAAACTCTCAAAATAAGCTTTACTTCCATTAATTATGATCAAAAAATTCTTCAAAATAAAAAAATACATATAACAAATATGTTACTACAAAATAAACAAAAATGTCATCCAGCTTTTGATGTTCTTGTTATTTGTGGCAGAACAACTGAACTAAGATCCCCAGGATAAGGTGTAAACAAGCCTAATCCTCCCCTACTTTCTTTTAAATTGCTATTCTTTTTAAGTTGATCCAGCTCTTTAACCCATTCTATGGGAGAAGAGTGCTCTCTTGTGTGAGGATGCAACACAAATATCGAGTTGTATTCACAGTTTGGAAACATGAAGAAATCAAACGCGTCCCCTAATCTGTACGCAACATAGCCAAAACTCAGTTGATCTCTCGGCGTGAAGAGGTGAACCTCGTTAAACCACAAGCAGCTAAACAAGTTATTCACCGCAGTATGTTCTCGAATTATAATTGCTCCCTCTGGTACATCTGAAACATTAGAAACTACTGTTAAGTACATGTGCTTACTTTTCGTGATACTTTTTTGACAGATTTCCGTGGCTCGAGCAAAAATGTAAGAAAGATTTGTCATCTTAGAAGTCAGACACAGAATGACATGCCAAAATTGTCGAAATACAATAAATAAATAAAATGCGCATTTCCTGTCTTACCACTAATAGTCTTTTTACTTGAACTCCATGGTTGCATCCCCTCGTAATAATATATTTTCATGTGGAGATCAATAAGGGGCCGCGCGTATCGCTTTCGCCTCTTGTTTGCATCAGCCTCCTCGTATATACTACGATGATGCTTATGTTGAGCAATGGCAAATGTATTTTTCCCTCGCCATAGGTATCTGCAAAGTAAAGATTGTCATACAAAGTGAGTCATCCATAAAACCTACAACAACAACAACTAAACTTTTTCCCACTAAATAGGATTGGCTACATACATGAATCAAACTATACACAATTATGTTCTATCAAAAATCATGTTTATATCCAACTCATTTAACTTGAAATCTTTCTAAATAGTTTCTCTCATAGTTTTACTAGGTCTCCCTCTACCTCTAGCAGTTTGACTACCCTCCATTTGATCTCCTCTCTTTACTTATGCTACTTCCAACAAGAATGTCTTCCTTTCATCCCAGCAAGTATATGTTACTATTTACTCTCTAAAGAATCTAACATTGTTAAAATTACACTATAATATACTATTTAGACCGCCTGTGGTGTTGTCTTCAAAATGGAAAATCCTATACAACACTGTATGAGAAACAAAAAGTCTTGCACAGACATGGTGGTGGGTAGGTTTTACAGCTATGCTTGTAATCTCTGGAGAAGAAAAATCAATGTGCAACATTAAGCCAATAGCTTAAGTGCTGCTTCTCCTGTTGGCTAAAATATAAACGTTTTTCAAGGTTATCCCGCTTTATATTTTGGAAACAATGATCCCTCCAGGCAGTACAATTTGAATGTACTAGTGTTTCCCAGAGGAATTAGATATGCGACTATACTACACAAGGAATCTAAGTGTCAACCAAAGTAGTCAATAGCGGCCAATAGCAGCGCTATCCCTCTATAGTGGAGCGGAGGCCGACCGCTACGGGAAGAGCCTTAGCAGTGAGAACACTATAGCAGCCGCTATAGGGTAAATAGCAGGATAGCAGAGAATCACAGCTCCATGAATTTTAAGAAACTAGCAGTATTCTGTTCTACTAGAAAGCAATATTTATCAGTTCCAAATAACAATTTTTTACTCCGTCCGATCCTATATATAAGACATTTAGGCTATTCTTTGGGTCCTAAATATAAGAAACATAGTGCACTTTTTAAGTGTATTAATTATTGAAATTCCATTTGCACTCCGTATAATAAGGTGAGCTTTATTTTTCCTCGAAATCATCTTCGAAACTAAATCATATGGGGAAACTTAGAAAGTCTATTATCAAAAGTCAAGCAATACTTTTCCCAAAAGAAATCTACAAACACAATTGACAAGTAAATCCTCAGCAACAAAATAATTTTCTTAATATACGTCTCCACGGGGGCATTAGATAGCTCAACTAGTTTGAGCAAAGGGTTGAAGCCTTGAAGGTATTAAAAGACAGGGATTCGACTACTGTATGTAACCTATCCAAAAAAATGCATCAACTTCATAGTTGAAAATATAAGAGACAGATGATAGCGCAAAAGATATCCAATCCAACAAAGATAAACTAAGGTAGCAGAAATCATTACCTCTCGAGGATAAGCAACGGATCAACTACCAGCTCCATTTTACCATCAATCCATATACTATATTGTGCTTGAGGAAATAACCTGTGTGTTATTATTTTCGGAACCTTCCCATTCCTTCTTGGTTCATCATAGGGCTGATTCTTAAGAAGAATAAGTCGCCAAATGCCCACCCATTTTCCACCTGCATTGTCTTCTTTCACAGTACTATTTTCCCTCATGAATTTCAGAGATACCTCATCCACAACCATAAGAAAGCAAAAAAGTTTCTCTGAGCGAAGGCTTATATTTGACGGCTGATGAGGTATATCATAGCCGTCAAAAATGCCAGATGCAACAACAAATTTACATTTCTTAACATAATTTATGTCTACGGGATCCATTTCAGCACCGCCACCTTTGATAAATCCACAGTGCACCTAAGGGGTGGAGAACATGTGAAACATAGGGCATTAAGGAATGCAATCACAAGAAAATCTTACAGAATTGTGAAGCAATTGCAATTAGATTAAGCTTAATAACAATTATAAAATCATTACCATTGATTTACCTTCATATTTGACTTTAGTTTGAAACTATACTCCCTCTGTTTCCAACTAATATGGCCTCCAAATAGAGGAGACGACTCGGAACTATCATTTGGAACCTCATCTTCGGTAACATACGATAAATCTTTGACAATTTTATCAGAAGTTCTTCCAGTAGGGATAACTATTTTATCAGGGTCATTGGAAACAGGAATCGGACATCCTAAAAGTAACATGCAGCATCAACATCAAACATCAGTTTTTAATTGATGAAGTCTAAAAAAATGAATGGACAAAAAAATTCCAAAATCTTACTGTGAGGTTTTGTTACAAGTCCCATAGTGTCTAACATGGTGTAAACCTTGCTATTTTTGTTACACATGGCTGCAGGTCAAGCAAAAATAGCTATGTTTTTAGAAATAAGACATAATATTGTAGTCTTGATACAGAAAATAAAAAGACACAACAACAACCAAATCTTATGCCACTAAGTGGGGTCGGCTACATGGATCAGCTTTCGCCATAATGTTCTATCAAGGACCATGTTTCTATCCAAATAATTAATCTCGAAATCTTTCTTAATAATTTCTCTTATAGTCTTTCTAGATCTTCCTCTTCCTCTAACTGTTTGCCTTATCTCAATATGGTCTACCCTCATTACTACAGAATCTACCAGTCTTCTCTCTACATGCTCAAACCACCTAAGTCTATTTTCCACCATCTTCTTCACTATAGGCACTATCCAAATAAAAAGACAATGAATGTTTTTTTGTTTAACAACCCTTCCTTAAAGCATGCCATTTAATAATCTAACAGAACCTCCCACCAACAAAGTCATTATCCTATATTCCTGTGCATATCAAATTTGCATCTAAATCGACAGATCAGATTTATACTTGAAAGCTAGTCTCAAACAAGTAAATTTAGATAAAGTATAAGAAAAGTACACAGACAAATCCCCTTCTTATACCTAATTCCCAATATATCACATTATGAGACAATTAGATGAAGAGTCTATATATTACTATGACAAATATTGACCTAAGAAGGGTTAACCAATAACTAGTGACGACTATGTTGAAAAAATTTTGCTAACCTGATAAAAAGGAGACAGAAGTTTGACAAGACCAGATATGGAACAACAATGCAATAAGAATTAACAACATCCACAAGATCCCTCCAACAAGAATCAATCGAATAAACCCTTTCTTCCAAACAATCTTCATAGGGTAATCTTGGGGTACCCTCCCTGAAGAAAAGATTCCCACTTCAAAATCTACATCACCTTTGGCTTGAAGATTTTGATTGCTTCTGTCTCCTCTTCGATTAAGGCGCAAAGATTTAGACTTTTGAAGATCACCCTCCATATTCGATTCTTTCTTCAAGCTATCATCACCATCATTATCATCACTGTCATAGTGCAGGAAATGTAAGAAAAAAGTATAATTTTTTGGCATAATTAAGAGAGAAAACAATAAAATAGGTTAATCTATATTAGCAACTAATAACCCCATTAATTCCTTGAAAGGGATTCAATTAAAAATTAAAACTTTATCAATGACTCCTTTAAAAATCACCTTTTGTCTTCTCCACCGGACAGTCTCGCCGCCGGAGGTTCTTCTTTCTCCGTCTCCTACGACGAAACACGTTCTCCGATTCAGATCCCGCGTTGGGGCGTGTCGAGATCTATGAAACAACAACGTACGAACTAGAGTGGCTTCGCTTGTGGATGATACAGTGGCGATATGTTAAAGATGAGGGTTGTCGGAGTTGAAGAGTCGTTGCGTTGGAAGAGGCGTTTAAGAATAAGAAGGAGAAAAGGTTGTGTCAATTGATAGTCGTTAGATCGAGTCTTGAGTGGATTATAATCTTTTTTTTTCAGAATGGAAGAAATTTTGAATCATTAATGTTAATGATGAAAAAAGGGGAAGAGAGAGAGATAACGAGAGAAAGGAGATTACTAATACTGATACTTTGTTTTAACTTTTAAAAAAAAAAAATCTTCTATTTTTTAAAATAATTTATGATTTTTTTAAATATTTAAAATAATTTTGAATCATTAATATAAAAGAGTTATTACAAATCCTATCTCATGGGAGGAATATTCTTAACCCTTAATTTTCATTAATCTAAGTGCTTTAATTGATTTTTTATATAGAAAAATATTTTCAAAAATGATTAGATTAAATGATCAATTAAAACGTTAAATTAATAAAAATCAATGGTTAAGATTTTGAGTAACTCTTCTACACTTATTATTTGAGTAAGAATGTCTCTCCTCTATATTTACCTCGAGGTCTAATTTGCTTTCTTAATTTTTTAAATGGTCAAATTGATCATTTAATTATTAAAATAGCGCCCCATTGGTCCTTTTGGTTGATTTCGTTAGTCAAAATCAAAATAAAGTGTTCACGTGGTGTTGCACCCCAAAATTTGCCCTCTTTTCTTGTGCTATAAGTTATAAATGGCGTTTATTTCGTCGTTCAAAAATCAAAGGAAAAAATAATAAAGAGTTCCATTGTACATGGTGTGCGCAATCGTTAATTCAACTGAGATTCACATGAATTTAGATTTGTGTTCAGGATTAATCGGTTTGTTCTTAAGCATCTGATTTGTCGAGAATTAGTTCAAGCTTGCCAAAATGGAAGGTTCATTTATATGGTCTTTCGGTACACAAGTTTCAAGACTCATGTCATTAGTTCAAATGTTGTGTTGGCAAACGTTTCGTTGGGTTCACGCCTTAACTATGGAACGGTATGCAAGCCATTTGCCAAAGGAGTTGGGGACTTCAAAATTCAATTTAAAAGAGAAGATTGTTTTGAATAATGGAGGGGTTTTGTTCATTGAAGTTAAAAGTCTACAAGGTTACGGAACGTTATTGTCCCAATACATTCAATACTCATTACAAAAAAGACTTTATATCCAAAATCTAAAGTCCATTCATTACAAAATACTCAAAGTCCAAATACGGGTATTGAATGCAAAACTTCAGCAAAAACTAAACAAAAAGAAGGCTTTGTGTGCATTCAACAAAAGGCTTCCTCCATTACTGATCCAATTTGGTGATGAACGTCCAAAACCGAGAGAAAACCGGAACTGAACCTACACAAAAAAAACCGAACTGAACTTGCTGCAGAATGGAGAAACTAAACCAAACTGATTCGGAAAAAGAATCAGAAAATTGGAAAAGAAGAGAAAAAACTCTAACAGAGAAAAAACCTGTAACTGAATCGGTAACAAACTTTTGCAGAGGACCTTCACTCTCTCTTGAATCTCAATTCTCGATCATCTCCATACCTCTTCATCCAAAAATCTGCAGAAAATCTTAGAAACCTCACAACAAGAAAATCAACAAAGATTGATAACAGAAAACAGAATTGGAGAAGAGAGTGTAACCGAATCCGTAACAAACTTTTGCTCTTGCTCAATCTTCTTCTGGAGTCTTCATCATCGCAGAACCACTCTTCATCAATTCATCATCTCATAACAGAAATCTCTTGCTCTAAATCTTGATCCTCGCCATTTTCAATCGGAGTTCATCATCGAGCCTATCTTGAATGCTCTCACCATCTTCATCGATTTGCAGCAATCTTCGACTAAATTCAACAATCTGCTCCACTTCAATAATCACGGTCGCTTCAATCATCTTCATCATCCACTTCGACTTCGCATCGCCAATAACCTTCGTTCATCCATCTGCAATTCAGCGCAGGGGCGATAACTCTAATCCTCAATATTCATCATCAACTGCAACAACACCAAATCATTAACAATCGATTCAACCTTCACTCAATATTCATCATCAATTGCAACAATACCACCGCGCAAGGATTTAGATCGCGAGTAGAAGAAGAAGAGGGAAAGGAAGAATAAAAACGAGAGTGAGAATTACCGTTCGAGAAGATCTTCGCTGGCTCTCTTATCACCTTCATCGGACTCGAAGAACCACCGGAATTGCTCCGGCAAGGGAGTCCACTTTTCGACCTACCTTCTACTCCGATCTATGCTCGTTTTGTTGCTCATTGAGATAAGAGGAAGGCGAGTGAGAGAGATCTTTTGAGTATGGTGGCCGAACTTTGAATCGGTGAGAGAGCGGAGAAAAGAACTTGAATACCGCCGCCGCCATATTTGCTCGGGAAAAGAAGCTTCATAACGTGAATGGCTTCAATTCAGTACATAACCCTAATCCCTTTTTAATTTCCACTTGGTTTTAATTTGGTTTATTGTCATTAATTGAACTTTAATCTGATTTGTTTAGTCTTAATTTGATGATAATGATAAATTGGTTAATAAAATCTGAAAATTGGATCAATATTGCTGTTGGGTTCTACACGAATTTGCTAAGCTTACACCATCTCTTGGCCCATACACCTCCATTGTTTGGTTGTAACAAAAGCAAAAATCATCACATTGGGCCAATTCTGGCTGGGCCCTGCGCCCTCCACCTAGACTGCACCCCTGATCTCAGTGTTAAACCCCCCTGTGTACATAAGTTTTCTATTTTAGATTAGTTTTTTTTACTAGTTTATTTCCTATCTCTTTTAGTATGATAAATACTTGATATTTTTGTTATATTTTGACATGATAATAGAATATAAAGTCATTGAGTTTTGTTTTTTTTGACATAATAAAATGAACAAAAACATGTAATATTTTCTTTGTTAGATTTAATTGTTTTGTACATAGTTTTGTTCCGTTGCTTCTTAGATAAAAATGCCATAAAAAACAATTTAATCTTGTTAGATTTCGCTTTAGAATTTACTTAGAATTTAATTTCTATTATTTTCTATGGCGGGTGCATGCCTCCTTGTTATTACTGATTTGTTTGCTGAGATGTGCGAGATACTTCAAGAGAGCTTTCGATTGCGATTCGACTTGCGTCGTGTTCCACTTTATTTGTGGAACACGAACCTATTTCCGATGCCAGTCATCTGATCTCTCATTCATTGAGATGTATATTCCTGTATCGTCTGGCTTGTGTTTCTCTTGCAGGTTGCTTGTGTGGTTGTGTTTGATACGCATCACATAGCGGTTGTGATTTATTTTCACACCGCATCGCTTTGATGCTTATGCTGGACTCCTGGCTTTGCTGGATGTTAGATTACGTGAAGTTTCTTAGTTCTGCTTGCGTTGTTAGCTCACTGCGGATTTGCTATCCGTTCGGTATTGTCTCCTGGTCCCTTTTACCGCTTTCCGCATCATCCTTTAACATGAGAAGTAGGACCTAGACATGCATCTGGCCAAGCCCTCGAAAGAGGCTCTGTTTTTGTTGGTGTGTTTATATTTGTGCTTTGCGGCAGGGAGTCACGGTGTAATAAGTCCTATATGGCACTCCGTTAAGTCCTCATGGAAGGCATGCGGTCAAGGGTTCGTAATCAACCCCCGCCTAGTCTCATCGAGTCTGTTTGGTATGCGCACGCCTCGCGTTGTTTGCTTCCGAACGTGCAAAAGATCTTGTTATCGAGTATGTCAGGTAAAGGGTTCATGCAGTCGGACCCCCGCCTTTCCTATAGCTCATGTCACTCGACGTTGATGCTCGGTGTACGCACGCACCGTTTTCCTTTATGATCCGTGACGGCTTGGTTGCTGAGAAGGGTCCGCCTTCTTGTCTATGGCCCGATCATTTTCGCGAGGTCTGATGCTTGGTTGACTTGGGTTGAGCTGCTCCCCTTGGCTATGGCGGGACCGCCTTTCTACCACTTGGCCAGTGCCTTTGGTTTGTTTGCTTCACGAGTGGATGCTCGTTTGTGTGCTATATTGTTTGTTTTCCTTTCTTCCCCTTTTTCTCGTAGGTTGATTAGTTTAGTTTAGACTGATACCCTTTGTATGATAACATTAAGTAGCAAGCTTTCCCCCTTAGCTTAGGTCTTCCTCATGCATTCTTTTAAAACACAAACCACACTCTTTGATTTTCTTTTCTTAAGAGCTTGTTATTTCCGCTCCATTCCCAAGCATAAGTCTCCAAAGGTCGAGCAGCGGAGTGTGAATGTAACTTGTTCACCTAAAAAACACAAAACAAACAGAAATTAGTTAGCCGAGCTACGGTAGCTCTGATTCTGCAAAACAGATACGTAGGCAGCGGGGTAGGGCCCGTGCGAGCATAATTCTTTCTTTTCCCTACATTTTGCATTCATTTTAGTCCAGATTAGCGTAGTTTGTTTACACACCCATAGATTTAGACACATGCGTGGATACCATCGAGTACGATGGGCGCGAGGGGTGCTAGTACCTTCCCCTCGCGTAACCGACTCCCTTACCCTCTTCTCTGGTCGTGAGACCGTTGTTTTGTTTTTGTGGTTTGCTGGCATTCCCTTCCTTTTCAGGATAAATATGTTAGTGGCGACTCTGTTAATTTTCGCGGTAGCGACAGCTGGCGACTCTGCTGGGGACGTCTCGACCTGTTGCTGGTCCGGACCTAGCGAGTCGATCCTAGCGCTTGTGTGTTTATCATTGGGTGTTTTTATTGCTTTGCATATTTATCTGTTTGCATTGCATTCTATGTGCGCTTTTACTTTTCTGCATCATATTCTGGACTGTCTGGATTTCTATCTGTGGGTGGGTGTTTCAAGAGGTAAAAGGCCCAATACCCAGGCTATGAGTGATACCATAGGAATTAGGAATAGAGTGGCCGTGACGGACAGAAGGCGTATGCCTGATTGATCTGATCACGTATCCACGGGCAGAGCTTGGTGGAATGAGGCAATATCGTATGATAACGCCTACATTCGATCCTCTGTTGGCTTTTTTGACCTACCTTGGCCTAGATTCACCCGTGAGTGGGGCGGGAATCAATGATCATTTAACAGGTACATTGTTGGTGACCGCTGTTCTTGTTCGTGGGTTACCGATGTTCTTGTTCGTGGGTTACCGCTGTTCTTGTTCGAGTGTACTATTGGTTCCTGTTCGTGGGGTACTATGGTTCTTGTTCGAGTGGTAATCTATGTTCTACTTCAGTGTGTTGGTGACTATATGTTCTGGTTCCGATAGAAACTTGTTCCGTTGGTGACTTGTGGTTCGTGTGGTGGTCCGAACCTATGCCGAACCTTTGATCTTGTGCCGTGTGATCTCTCGGCATCCCAGATATATCCAGTATTGTGGTTCCCACCACTTTGCATCATTGCATATTTACTTTCCAAAAAATGATGTACAAAAAAATAACTAGCATACATGTTCCTTCCATTTTCAAGGAATCATATCTTTAAGCCTCGTGTCAAGCTCTTTCATCTCTTGCTAAAAATCAAAACATGAGGATTCCTTGGAAATCGAATGAACATGGCATTTCACGCATATCATGCATCTCATATATTTCATGCATAACAGGTGTTCAGGATTGAGGATTTCTTATTCAGACTTGGTACTCTCACCATACTCAGAGACTTGATTTGTTCTTATTGTGTGTTCAAAGATGAGTCATGAAACAACTTTGTGGGGTGATCAAGAGGAAAGCTCAGTTGAGGTTCTTGTTGAAGACTTGTCTTATGCTCACTTGCTTCCAAGCTTGCTTTATTTGCAATTGGTTAAGCTTTGTACTATGTGGTTGTTTACAGATTCTATGCTTGATGATGATGACATTAGGTGTGAGTTCTATTCTGGGGCACCTGGTTATGATGTTAGTATCTACAAGTCTCTGAAGTTGCTTGGGGCTCCCGCACGAGGGATAAGCAAGACATTGTCTATCTTGAGTATTGCACCATTTGCATTGCTCGAATCCCTAAAGCATTACAAATTCCGTGTGACTTCGCCAGAATCTTCTGCAAGATAATAATCAAAAGAGTTCTGCAGAGACACCTCTCATTCTCAAGGTTCTGTTTCATATCCTAGGTCACCTCCTCCTGGAGTTTCCTATTCAGTATCCTTTGCTTGTCAACAGAGACGGAAAGAGTAAGAGAAACAATCTGATGAGAATCGTAATGCCTTATGTCCAATGGCTTCCCTGCTTGATGGAATTTCAGTTGGTTAAGGTTCATTGCTTTGGATCTTTCCCACCACAGATAACTCTCCTGATTTCGATGACAATACTCGGTGTTTTCCATTCTCGGGGAACCTTATCATAATGTCAAGCTTTACAAGGTGTTGAGGTACAAGGAATCCAGACATGATTGATGCAGAGGTGTTTGAGTTTATTCATATTGGTTTCTACTGGTCAATCCCATTTCATTTGCTGCAAGTAGAATGTTTGTTCTTCCTCGAGGAAGTAACTCATGAGAATCACTTGCAATTGGTACTGCCAGAGGTTTCCTTCACAACAGCTATTGTGTGTTCCAAGTAATGACTTTGATAGCCAAGCGTCAGAGGTTATTGTTGTTCGCTGATAGTAATACAAGTTTCCTCCATTCATGATGGTGTTTTCTGTTTCAGCAGCTATATTTAGGGCTCCCGACCGAGGGATAAGCAAGACTCCGTGTTCTTGAGTTTGCATCATTGGCCGCTCAAATTCCTAAAGCATTCTACAAACTCCAGTCGCGATATTTGGGGCTCCCGACCGAGGGATAAGCAAGACGCCTTGTATCTTGAGTTTGTGCACCACTGGCACATCTCAAATCCCTAAAGCTGAGCACTTAAAACTTTCATATGGCCTCGCTAAAATCTTCTTCCAGGAAGTGATCTAAAGTGTTCTAAAGTAGTGCTTGGTGTACTTTCCGCTCTGGGGGCACTTGGTTATCTGATTGAAGGCTGTCAGTCATTCTGAGACAAGGTACAAGACCTGATTGACACTGAGGCTATCACATGCACTCCTGAAGTCCAGAATTGAAGTTTTCCTCCGACTCAGTGGATCTTCTGAAGCAATAAGTCCATACGGAGAGAATCTCCTCAACATTGGCAATTCCTAATTCATCATGCATGTTCATGTTTAAGCTTTCTTGCTTTGTTCAATACTGTTGCATGCAAAACTTGTTTATTTTTGAACTATAATCATAATGCATTGGATATGTTTGTCTTAAAAAATCCATTCGCTTTTGCTCTTATATGTTTTCTATGCTTTTTGTGATACTCAACTCTTGTCAATAAAGCATGATAACTCTGTAGGGAGGATGATGAACATAATACCAAGAACCTCAATTGGTATGCTTTTGAGTAGAACCCTGTTGATGATGTACAGGCATTGCTTCAAATCCCCAAACACTGGAGATATAAGGGAGTGAAACCTTCGTTAACCCCTTTGAGCCTTGAAGTAGGAGTTTCTTTTCTATGTGAAAAAACCCTCACATTTACCCAGGGGCGGGTAGTGTTCAGTTAACCTGATCGAGCATTCAAAATTCATCAGGAGCGCACATCTAAGGATACAACAATGGCTATCTTTCAACAGATTGAGGAAAGTCAAATCCACAACGATTATCCCTCACCTCAGAAGGTTGAGACATCATTATTATCCCTCACATCAGGAGGTCGAGACCAACATCAAAGCCGCTGTGGTTTATCCCTCACACCAGGAGGTCAAAATATGAGGATACCACAATGGTAATTCTTTATCAATCAATGACTCAGGCAGTCACAATCACTTCCAACAAATCTGAGATTCAGGATCACACGACTTGTTCAAAAAAAAGAATGAATCAAAAAAAAGAAGAAGAAGAAAAAAGAAAAAAAGGAAAAAAGAATGAAAAAAAAAAAGAGAAAAAGCCCGCTAAGTCGACAACTTGAAAGTAAGTGACTTAGGCAAAAGTTAGGGCATCCCGCTGGACATCCAAATCAAAATTCAAAAGAATTTGTCCAGGCAAAAGTTAGGGAAACAAAAAAAAAAGAAAAGCAAGGCTAAAGCGAAAAGACAAGGATTACAAAATAAAAATCCTTAGCAAAGAACAAAGTCGTGTGATCAGACACCAAAAACAAAAGGTAAAGTGGCTGTCGTGTCCAAATACCTCATTGATTCCTCAACCATCTCAAACTCCTCTTGAAAGATGAATGCTCATGTCAAGTTAACTGAACTTAGGACTGGAGAACATCATGAAGGGGGTGGGCACCAAATAATTTTGAGCCTAAAAATCTTTTTTCTCAAACCGTGAACCTGACCACGTTACAACCCTTGAAAGTCCTAATTGAAGCAGGGTTAATTCAAAAGCAGACTATACACGAGAATACGGTAAACTGACTCCTAGGAGGTCCGCTAAACGCTTGAGTTGGTATCACACCATCTTTCTTTCAAAAAAAAAAACGGTGTTACGACATCCTTTCAAAAAGTTTCTTTAAACTTCGAGACAAACATACTCTTTGCATTAGAATTATATTTCTCATAATAAACATTTCTTTGCATATGAACAAGTGCTTGACATCAAGAAAGTTTCCATCATGAACTTCAGATGAAAAGTTTATTCCTCCCAAAGGACAGGTTGTCTTCCGAACTCCGTTGAGTAGAGGCAGCAATATTTCAAAGTTTGATCACCCTAAGGGGCACAAAAGCGTTTGAATACTTTGTCGAGCAAGTTTTCACTCAATCTGAGGCAATCAGGTCAAGATTCGAAGAATCTCTCAAAGTGTTAAGTAATCAGGGGCATTCACCCAAGCACAGTCGAAACCACTTCCAATACAGGTCAATCAGGGGCATGGTGCCAACATTCTTGATACTGGGGCAAGTCAGTTTGATATGAACAGATATCAGAAGATGATCCTTATAAGAGGAATCTCTCCAAATTCCCTATTGGCTGGGGCAAGACACTATGCATTGGCATTTTATCCTCATCAGGAGGTGTTAGGTTTAAAGTTCAGGTGTGAGCTAAACAACTTATGAACTTGAGAACCATCAGGGTCGTCATCCTCAGCAATCAGAGACTGAAAGTCCAATTTTTGGTAGCATCTCTGTGCATTTCAGTGCAATTTTCAAATCTCTTCCAGAGGTTGCAACCGTTGGTTATTGGTGTCCCTTAATCAGATTCATGTCATGTGGACATCGAAGTCCTTTGCTTTCCGACCCTCGAGTCGTGAGTTTGAGTCCTTTCCGACCCTCGAGTCGTGAGTTTCCGACCCTCGTGTCTTGAGTTTGACTCCTTTCCGACCCTCGCGTCGTGAGTTTGATTCCTTTCCGACCCTCGAGTCGTGAGTTTGAGTCCTTTCCGACCCTCGAGTCGTGAGTTTCCAACCCTCGAGTCGTGAGTTTGATTCCTTTCCGACGCTCGTGTCGTGAGTTTATCTCCTTTCCGACCCTCGTGTCGTGAGTTTGATTCCTTTCCGACCTTCGTGTCGTGAGTTTACCTTCTTTCCGACCCTCGAGTCGTGAGTTTGTTTCATTTTCGACCCTCGTGTCGTGAGTTTCCAACGATTACGGATGGTTGTCATATACACCTCAATGTGTTTGGAAGTTCAATACTTGTTGGCATCCTCACAATCAATACGAATATGCAGAACACTATGAAAGCCAATGCCTGTTTGGTCCCTTTGAAGTCAACACTTGCTTGACCCATTAAGCCCACTTCTTGGTGGCATTCTCTTGTAGAACCAATGCATGTTTGATGCTCCGGCCGATACTTGTTTGGTGTTCTAATCAATGCTTGCTTGTCAACTCATTGAATCCATTGCTTGTAGGGAAAGTTTCAAAGCTCAGTTGTCTGACAATTCTGTTCGCTCTTGCATTTTTCCATTGTGGGTACACCCTTTCGAGTGCATCATGTCGATGCGTTGGAGGATCTAGCCAAGCGAGAGATTCTCATTCCCCAGCTGGGTGCTTCCAGATGAGGTTTTCTTTGTTCCAAGATTCTCATCTCCTCAGCAAAGCACAGCTCAATGCAATCTCTGTGCTTCAGAAGCCTTATTCCTCGGTGGGATGTCTTTTCCCCAGTTGAATCATGATTGAATGGTATCTGATTCCCCAACAAGCTCTTAATGAGGTTCCTTGCCCGAATGCCTCATTTTCCCCAGTAGAGCGCTTCTCTCTCCAACAGATTGACCTGTTTTCCCCAAGAGAGTCATCTTATTCCCCAGTGGAGTTGCCTTAATGAAAGGTTCTTATGTTAAGTTCCTTATCCCCAGCGGATCTCTCATCTCCCCAGTGGATCGTTATGTAGAAGTATTCATCTTCCCCACTGAATTCTCTCCTCAGCAGAGTTTCACATGCATCCTCAGCAGAATCTGTGTCCTTCAAGGATTTCCCCAGCGGAATGCGTTCTATACAAGCAAGTCGGTTACTCCCCATTAGAGTTATCTCCATGACTTGCTCTTATCTCCACATCCCTGAATGTCGAGAATTTGCTTCTCTAATGAAGTTTGCCAGGGTATTCCCCAAGCAGTTAAGTGGAATGTTCATATCCTCAAGCAGGATTTATTCCCCAAACAGAGCTCGCATCCAGATTTGATCGTCTCCAGCAGATTTCTGATCCATCTTTGCCAGCTCGTAGTTGTGACCCTTGGTCACTCATCTTGTCCTCCCCGCAGAGTTCCATAATCTCTCAAGGATTTCTTCAGCAATTCAGTGCTCCTCCGTTGTCTCCCCAAGCAACGTTCGAATCATGCATCATTTGCATTGCATTCTAAAAAGCATATAGCGTCTTCCTTCTCGGAAACGTTATTCCGTACACATTCATACATGCATCATGCATAAATCATATCATATCTGTTTCTTTCTACAGGAAAGTTATCCAGATTCAAATGCTCCCTAGAGAGCAATATTCGCCTAGTCATTACAGGCGCTTATCCTGATGTTTTGAATCAGAAGAGGATTGTTCTACTTATTTTCTGGCATAGCTCAGATCAGTTCAAAGACATTCTTATTCCCGATGCCCCCAGATCGGTGGAAGATATTTGTTCCTATCCTGATATTCAGATTAGTTGAAGGAACCGCCTCCGGATCTCTATAGATCTTCCGAAGGAGCAAGCCCTCTGATGCATCAGATCAGTTGGAAATATCTACTCCCTGACGATTTAGTTCGTTCAGAAGAAGAAATTCGTTTGCCCAGTCCTGATACCTTACTATCAGTTGAGGACGTTTTCTTTACCCGGCGTACACAGTTCGGAAGAAACATCTGTTCCTATCCTAATATTCAGATTCAGATTAGTTGAAGGAGCCGCCTCCGGATCCCCGTGGTCTTACGAAGGAGCAAGCCACTGATATCATCATATCAGATGGAGATGTTTGCCTGATTGACTTTTTCATTCAGATGAAGATTGTCCTACTTATTTTCTGGCATCATGTCCAGATCAGTTTAAAGGCATTCTTTCCCCGGCGTACACAGTTCGGAAGAGATATTGTTCCTATCCTGATTTCCAGTTCAGTTGAAGGAACCGCCTCCGGATCCCCGTGGTCTTACGAAGGAGCTAGCCACTAATTCCCAGATTAGTAGGAATATCTACCTGATGATTTAATTGCATCAGAAGAGATGTCTGCCCAGATTCCCAGATCATGATTCCCAGATCAGAGATACTTATTACCCGTTGATATTCAGATCAACCGATGTATCTCCTTCGATTCCCAGATCGACCTAAGACATCTATCCCGATGCATGTTCGGAGACATCTGCTACGTCTGATACTCAGATCATTCGAGATGTTCCTTCTCTTGATGCCCAGATCAATTGAAGTGTTTCCCCTGCCTGTGGGTGCTCGTTCCTTCTTATCACAAGTTGGAGCATATTTAATTATCCAGGTCAATTGAAGTTTTTTCTCCCTGCTCGCGGGGTGGTACATTCCTTCTTATTACAAGACGGAATCTTCTATTGATCAAGAGCGCAAATTTTCGAGTTCATTCTGGTATTCAATCTCCTTCCACCTCGACGGTTCGAAACTTTTATTTCTCACTCGTCTGGTTCAAGAAGTTTGAATAGGGGCAGCTGTTGCACCCCAAAATTTGCCCTCTTTTCTTGTGCTATAAGTTATAAATGGCGTTTATTTCGTCGTTCAAAAATCAAAGGAAAAAATAATAAAGAGTTCCATTGTACATGGTGTGCGCAATCGTTAATTCAACTGAGATTCACATGAATTTAGATTTGTGTTCAGGATTAATCGGTTTGTTCTTAAGCATCTGATTTGTCGAGAATTAGTTCAAGCTTGCCAAAATGGAAGGTTCATTTATATGGTCTTTCGGTACACAAGTTTCAAGACTCATGTCATTAGTTCAAATGTTGTGTTGGCAAACGTTTCGTTGGGTTCACGCCTTAACTATGGAACGGTATGCAAGCCATTTGCCAAAGGAGTTGGGGACTTCAAAATTCAATTTAAAAGAGAAGATTGTTTTGAATAATGGAGGGGTTTTGTTCATTGAAGTTAAAAGTCTACAAGGTTACGGAACGTTATTGTCCCAATACATTCAATACTCATTACAAAAAAGACTTTATATCCAAAATCTAAAGTCCATTCATTACAAAATACTCAAAGTCCAAATACGGGTATTGAATGCAAAACTTCAGCAAAAACTAAACAAAAAGAAGGCTTTGTGTGCATTCAACAAAAGGCTTCCTCCATTACTGATCCAATTTGGTGATGAACGTCCAAAACCGAGAGAAAACCGGAACTGAACCTACACAAAAAAAACCGAACTGAACTTGCTGCAGAATGGAGAAACTAAACCAAACTGATTCGGAAAAAGAATCAGAAAATTGGAAAAGAAGAGAAAAAACTCTAACAGAGAAAAAACCTGTAACTGAATCGGTAACAAACTTTTGCAGAGGACCTTCACTCTCTCTTGAATCTCAATTCTCGATCATCTCCATACCTCTTCATCCAAAAATCTGCAGAAAATCTTAGAAACCTCACAACAAGAAAATCAACAAAGATTGATAACAGAAAACAGAATTGGAGAAGAGAGTGTAACCGAATCCGTAACAAACTTTTGCTCTTGCTCAATCTTCTTCTGGAGTCTTCATCATCGCAGAACCACTCTTCATCAATTCATCATCTCATAACAGAAATCTCTTGCTCTAAATCTTGATCCTCGCCATTTTCAATCGGAGTTCATCATCGAGCCTATCTTGAATGCTCTCACCATCTTCATCGATTTGCAGCAATCTTCGACTAAATTCAACAATCTGCTCCACTTCAATAATCACGGTCGCTTCAATCATCTTCATCATCCACTTCGACTTCGCATCGCCAATAACCTTCGTTCATCCATCTGCAATTCAGCGCAGGGGCGATAACTCTAATCCTCAATATTCATCATCAACTGCAACAACACCAAATCATTAACAATCGATTCAACCTTCACTCAATATTCATCATCAATTGCAACAATACCACCGCGCAAGGATTTAGATCGCGAGTAGAAGAAGAAGAGGGAAAGGAAGAATAAAAACGAGAGTGAGAATTACCGTTCGAGAAGATCTTCGCTGGCTCTCTTATCACCTTCATCGGACTCGAAGAACCACCGGAATTGCTCCGGCAAGGGAGTCCACTTTTCGACCTACCTTCTACTCCGATCTATGCTCGTTTTGTTGCTCATTGAGATAAGAGGAAGGCGAGTGAGAGAGATCTTTTGAGTATGGTGGCCGAACTTTGAATCGGTGAGAGAGCGGAGAAAAGAACTTGAATACCGCCGCCGCCATATTTGCTCGGGAAAAGAAGCTTCATAACGTGAATGGCTTCAATTCAGTACATAACCCTAATCCCTTTTTAATTTCCACTTGGTTTTAATTTGGTTTATTGTCATTAATTGAACTTTAATCTGATTTGTTTAGTCTTAATTTGATGATAATGATAAATTGGTTAATAAAATCTGAAAATTGGATCAATATTGCTGTTGGGTTCTACACGAATTTGCTAAGTTTACACCATCTCTTGGCCCATACACCTCCATTGTTTGGTTGTAACAAAAGCAAAAATCATCACATTGGGCCAATTCTGGCTGGGCCCTGCGCCCTCCACCTAGACTGCACCCCTGATCTCAGTGTTAAACCCCCCTGTGTACATAAGTTTTCTATTTTAGATTAGTTTTTTTTACTAGTTTATTTCCTATCTCTTTTAGTATGATAAATACTTGATATTTTTGTTATATTTTGACATGATAATAGAATATAAAGTCATTGAGTTTTGTTTTTTTTGACATAATAAAATGAACAAAAACATGTAATATTTTCTTTGTTAGATTTAATTGTTTTGTACATAGTTTTGTTCCGTTGCTTCTTAGATAAAAATGCCATAAAAAACAATTTAATCTTGTTAGATTTCGCTTTAGAATTTACTTAGAATTTAATTTCTATTATTTTCTATGGCGGGTGCATGCCTCCTTGTTATTACTGATTTGTTTGCTGAGATGTGCGAGATACTTCAAGAGAGCTTTCGATTGCGATTCGACTTGCGTCGTGTTCCACTTTATTTGTGGAACACGAACCTATTTCCGATGCCAGTCATCTGATCTCTCATTCATTGAGATGTATATTCCTGTATCGTCTGGCTTGTGTTTCTCTTGCAGGTTGCTTGTGTGGTTGTGTTTGATACGCATCACATAGCGGTTGTGATTTATTTTCACACCGCATCGCTTTGATGCTTATGCTGGACTCCTGGCTTTGCTGGATGTTAGATTACGTGAAGTTTCTTAGTTCTGCTTGCGTTGTTAGCTCACTGCGGATTTGCTATCCGTTCGGTATTGTCTCCTGGTCCCTTTTACCGCTTTCCGCATCATCCTTTAACATGAGAAGTAGGACCTAGACATGCATCTGGCCAAGCCCTCGAAAGAGGCTCTGTTTTTGTTGGTGTGTTTATATTTGTGCTTTGCGGCAGGGAGTCACGGTGTAATAAGTCCTATATGGCACTCCGTTAAGTCCTCATGGAAGGCATGCGGTCAAGGGTTCGTAATCAACCCCCGCCTAGTCTCATCGAGTCTGTTTGGTATGCGCACGCCTCGCGTTGTTTGCTTCCGAACGTGCAAAAGATCTTGTTATCGAGTATGTCAGGTAAAGGGTTCATGCAGTCGGACCCCCGCCTTTCCTATAGCTCATGTCACTCGACGTTGATGCTCGGTGTACGCACGCACCGTTTTCCTTTATGATCCGTGACGGCTTGGTTGCTGAGAAGGGTCCGCCTTCTTGTCTATGGCCCGATCATTTTCGCGAGGTCTGATGCTTGGTTGACTTGGGTTGAGCTGCTCCCCTTGGCTATGGCGGGACCGCCTTTCTACCACTTGGCCAGTGCCTTTGGTTTGTTTGCTTCACGAGTGGATGCTCGTTTGTGTGCTATATTGTTTGTTTTCCTTTCTTCCCCTTTTTCTCGTAGGTTGATTAGTTTAGTTTAGACTGATACCCTTTGTATGATAACATTAAGTAGCAAGCTTTCCCCCTTAGCTTAGGTCTTCCTCATGCATTCTTTTAAAACACAAACCACACTCTTTGATTTTCTTTTCTTAAGAGCTTGTTATTTCCGCTCCATTCCCAAGCATAAGTCTCCAAAGGTCGAGCAGCGGAGTGTGAATGTAACTTGTTCACCTAAAAAACACAAAACAAACAGAAATTAGTTAGCCGAGCTACGGTAGCTCTGATTCTGCAAAACAGATACGTAGGCAGCGGGGTAGGGCCCGTGCGAGCATAATTCTTTCTTTTCCCTACATTTTGCATTCATTTTAGTCCAGATTAGCGTAGTTTGTTTACACACCCATAGATTTAGACACATGCGTGGATACCATCGAGTACGATGGGCGCGAGGGGTGCTAGTACCTTCCCCTCGCGTAACCGACTCCCTTACCCTCTTCTCTGGTCGTGAGACCGTTGTTTTGTTTTTGTGGTTTGCTGGCATTCCCTTCCTTTTCAGGATAAATATGTTAGTGGCGACTCTGTTAATTTTCGCGGTAGCGACACGTGGCATTGATCTATGTTGATGTGGATATAACATCAATAAGTTATGTAAAATGAAAAGAAATCTTCAGAAAGCGCAAAAGGAAACCCTATAACTCAAGCTGTGAAGGCGAAAATGAAGGGAGCTTCAACATTTTGCAAGATTGAATGTGTGACTGAAGGAGAAATCAAAGGTGGAGTGAAGGATTGAATGCGTTATTGAATACAGGTTAGTAATTTTTGCACGTATTCATTCTGAGTGCTAAAATTTATGGCTTTTGATGTTTTAGGGCTTTGTATGTTTGTTCTATAAGTGTATTTGGTCGCATAATAGGGTTATGATCAAAAGAATATCTAAGAATATGAGCATTAGAATAGTTGCTAAAGTTATCCAACCAATTCTAGGAAACAAGAAATTTATTAAGCTTAGCTTAAATAAAATTATCATTTAGTTGGTTGTTAGCCCATGGGTATTTATCCCCAGCATAACTAATATCTTTGAGGTTACACTTATTTATAGTGTCATTGAAAAGATTGATACTTTGAAAATAAATTGGGTTGCCACCTTGTTTTTCAGTAGAGTCTTTAACCATGTTAAAATCACCATAAACAAACAAGTTAAATGTTTGTTTTTATGGTTAGAATGACCATATATATGAGTGAACCTACAAGTATGAGTATGATCAACATAAATAAAGTAGTTATCAATGAAGTTATTATTAGAATTACAAATAGTCATATTTACATCGTTGCTCCACATAAGATTATTTCATGGAGTGGGTCGAAGTAGAGGCTTTAGCAAAGATTACTGTTGCCAACATCCTAAAGATCTTTAAAAAAACATCTTGGTCAAGTATGTAATCCTTAAACCCATAATGACGAATAACGAGACACATTTCTTGGATAAGAACTTAAAGAAAATGCTGGAAGATTTAAAGGTTAATCAACATTTTACATCAGTGGAACATCCTCAGAAACGACGAACCTCAATTTTGTTGAGAGAGTTGAAACAAAAACTAGAGGTGGAAATGGAAATTAGACATAGTAACTCCCACATGTCTTTTGGACACATAGGACCACACCTCACTCGATGGCAGATGAAATGCCCTTTCAACTCATTGATGGAAATAAAATTGTAATTGCTATTGGAATATGGGAGCTTAGCTGGAGAACGACACACCCTTTTCCAAAAGAAAACAACACCTAAGAAATCAGGGAGGAAGTTGATCTTTTCAAATAAATAAGAAAATTTTCTGCCCTCACGAGCGTCATGGTGAAGCAAACGACCGTAGCCAGGTACAATAGACAAGTCTAACCTAGAGAGTTCTAAACCGGAGACCTAGTACTAAGGTGTGCCAACATCAGACAAAAGAATGACGAAGATGGAAAGCTTGTAGCCAATTGGGAGAGACCATACAGGATCAAAACTAGCACGTGAAACAGATCCTACACTTTGGAAACCTTGATCGAGGAACCACCCCCGAGATGCAGAACATAACCAAGCTCAAACAGTACTTTAGCTTAATACCGCTCAAGTTGTTTGAATTCAGAGTGACAATTAATGTTTCATGTAATACTTTGAGAGAAATAATTAAATAGCCTTTTTGTTGAAATTTTTTTATGACATCCTCTGTTACAAAAGCATTATCAAAGAAGAATCAGGCACAAATAGTCACAGTTGGTACACCTCCTCATGATAGTTAGCTACTCCATAGTGCACGTAGTGAAGCTCAAGATACGTTAACCTCAAACCAGATCTACACCTGGGGATAGGAAAAGGGAACCAACCTTTGGCCGAGCACGGTCCCTAAAGATGTTAAACCACACTATAGTCCCCAATGCAGGGCAGATAAATGATAAAACAAAATTCTAGAGTTCAATGTTATTTATTCCACTTTTGTCTAATATAATTTTTGTTTATTAAATGGGAAGTTGTTGTCTAAATATGATGGATTTTGTTAATATTTGATAAGGGATGAATGACTAAACTCAAATTTATGTTGTCCTCTGTATGTATTAGTATATGTATGACTCAATAATTTTTTTTGTAAAAAACGGTATCAACTGAATCAATTGAAACCACATTAGTTTGATTTGGTTTTATTTTTAAAAGTCAATCGAACCAAACCAAACACATATTTGTTCTTTTACAGTTCAGATGACATTTAACGTTAAAAATGCTCAAATCACACCGCGAACACCCCCAGTTTAACTTTCATTTTAAAAAGTTTATAAATATTTTTAAAAGTATATAATTAATTTTAATATATTTGATACTTCTAAAATAAAATTAATTAAGTCGCAAAAGTTAATTCTATTTAAAATTTAAATTTCTGATTTTTAAATTTAAATGTAATTCTTTACATTATAATTCTCCTTAATCTAAAATCAATTTATTTAAAAATATTTTTCACATAAAAAATAATAAATTTATACACACAAAAAAAAATCTAATTTAAAGTATATAAAGTAAGTAATACTCCCTCCGTTCCTTTTTAAGTGTCGTTTTAGAAGAATTTTTTTGTTCCTATTTAAGTGTTTTTTTATAATTTAATGTTATAATTTGTCATTTATACCCTTATTTTCTCAAGAACTCCACCTCAAATTTTTCAATTAGTTATTGGAAAAAGAGAGTGTATGATTTAATTTATTTAGAAAGAGAAAAATAAATAAGAGTATAATAGAAAAATTAACTCTAATAATCCACTATCTTGGTTGAAGAGCTTTTTGCTAAAACGACACTTAAAAAGGAACAGAGAGAGTATTAATTAATAATCGATCCAATATACAAACGCAAAATTAATAATGAATCTATTAAAATATCAAAACATGGATTTTTCCTTGACAATTGTGTTGATGAAACTGAGCCTCGTGTTTCATTTCATAGTATAAACGACCACACTAAACGTGAGCCTCTAGTTTCATCATCTCTTAAACCAAATCATATAGTAGCATTCATGTGTTACCACTTTCTTCCTTAATCTTCGCACAACACAACAATGGAAGCTATGTTAGCTTTCTCTGTCACTTCACTTCACATCCCAACACCTCTAGAAACTCCAACCCTATTCAAAAAATCTATCTTCCTCAACTCACAATCCCATTCAACACTTCCATTCTTTACTAGAAACACTTCAAAATTCAAGCTTTTTACTGCCTTATCACCTTCTCCATTAACCAATACTAGCACTAACCTTCCAGTGGATGATGAGCTAGAAGATGAAACAGGTTCGGAGAAATTTGATTGGTACTCACAGTGGTACCCTTTGATGCCAATTTGTGATCTTGACAAAAGGGCACCTCATGGCAAGAAGGTTATGGGGATTGATGTGGTTATATGGTGGGACAGGAATGAAGATGCATGGCAAGTGTTTGATGATGCTTGTCCTCATAGATTGGCACCTTTGTCTGAAGGGAGGATTGATCAATGGGGTAGGCTGCAGTGTGTGTATCATGGTTGGTGTTTTAATGGATCAGGTGATTGTAAGTTCATTCCTCAGGCACCTTCTGATGGACCTCCGGTAACTGTTACTCAATCTTCATCATTATTATGATTTGCAGTGCATGTTTGGTTCCTATAAAATTGATTTTGAGTCTAAACGTGATTTTTACATGAAATGAGTGTCCTTGATTTTGAGCGACTAATATTGGATTTTGTGAAGTTGATTTTAGTTAAAGTGAGTTGAACATAAATGATTTATGTTTAGATACCGTATATCTGAAAAAGTAAGTTGAACAAACTTGACTACTATCAAGTACATTGAACAGAAGTGGTTTAGAGTTTCATAATCAACCAGAACTATGGAATATGAATGTGTTGCAGGAAATTTGTTCGTCCATTGTTTGTTTTTGTTATCTTGTCATCCTCATTTACATTTGCATAAACAAAATTGCAGATTCATACATCCAAAAAAGCGTGTGTTGCTGCGTACCCAAGCATTGTGCAGAATGATATCTTGTGGTTTTGGCCAAATACTGATCCTCAATACAAAGATATTATTACAAGAAAAAAACCACCATTCATACCAGAAATTGATGATCCATCTTTTACTAGCTTAATGGGAAACCGAGATATTGCTTACGGGTAAGACTTTAAGACTGATAAAAGTATGATATTTTGGCCTAGCATTATTTGATCTGATTTTGGAAGATGAAAAAAACATATTATCGGCTTAGTATATTCTTCTAATAAATTGGATACGCAACTTCAGGTATGAAGTATTGATTGAAAACCTCATGGACCCTTCACATGTTCCATATGCTCATTATGGATTAATGAAAACTCCACAACCAAAAGGTTATATGATAAATCTTTTAACTTCAGCAAGTTCCTATTTGTTTTATATTTGACAATCATATACTTAGGCCTTGATTAACTTAACAGAGAAAGCTGATAGAGAAGGAGGAAGACCACTTGAATTGTCAATTGAAAAGTTAGATATCAATGGTTTCACTGCAAATCAGGGTTGGAGCAAAAGTAAATTTATGCCACCTAGCATTTTTTATGCATATAGTGATCCAAATAAACCGGCATCTTCTGATGAATCTAAGGTAACAAACTGAGTAGCTATTATGATCCTTATATCACGAAAAATGTGTATTCACTTTTATATAGGTGTTACATAATATGTTTCTATGCAGAAATCATCGGTTCAGAGGAAGTTTTCTTTGATCTTTATTTGTATCCCTGTTAGTCCTGGTAATAGCAGACTCATTTGGTGCTTCCCAAGAAACTTTGGACTGTGGATTGACAAAATTGTACCGCGATGGATGTTTCATGTTGGACAAAACTTGATTCTAGATTCAGATTTATATCTTCTGCATGTTGAGGTAATTTCTTTTGTAAGATTCAACTAAGCGAAAGTAGCATTAACATACCCCTAGAAAACAATTTAGTTGTTTGATTCTTCAAATAATGTTGCTAAATTCTTTTGACAGGAAAAGAAAATAATGGATGTTGGTCAAGCTAATTGGCATAAGGCCTGTTTTGTGCCAACAAAGGCAGATGCGCTTGTGATCGGTTTTAGAAAGTGGTTAAAGAAGTATGCAGGTGGTGAAGTTGATTGGAAAGGAAAATATAGCGGTGCTCTTCCTCCTACACCTCCTAGAGAACAGCTTATGGACAGGTACTGGAGTCATGTGGTGAATTGCAAGAGTTGCAATTTGGCGTATAAGAGTCTCAACGTGGTGGAAGTGATGCTGCAGATTATATCGGTTGCTTCAATTGGGATTGTTGCTACAATGAAGCAGGGCGTGGCTTCAGCTGTAACAAGAAATTCAATGGTTGTGCTGGCAGTACTTTCATTCGCGCTGTCGCGGTTGTTAGCTCACTTCATATACAAAAACTTCCGTTATCATGACTACAACCACGCCTTTCGCTGAAATGTGTTTCCTTAGTTATTGTTGTCCAATAACTTTGTTACCGGTATATATATAGTGAATTTCTGCAAAAACAAAGCCTGTAATTGTTGGTACTTAAGAGGAGTTTTGGAGCATGTTCCTACATGTATGTGATACATATTAAGTTCATAACATAACAGGCACATCGATTGAAGATGCATATATGTTTGATTCCACTCTTGTATGTGGTAATACTGGGAAGGGATGTATGTTGCTTTCTAAAAGAATTCATGCAGATGACACTTTCATAGTGATTTAGTGACCTGAATTGCTATATTCTTGGTTGGATGAATGAAAATGAGGGCACAATTATCTTTCTAGAAATTTTGATGTTTATACTTAAAATTAGTACTACCTTTTAATGGATTGTGAACCTCTCTAACAAATTTTACCTGGAGAGTCTGGTATGTCTTTCAAATAACAAAAGTGATCTATGTACACTTCAAAAATTAAACACTTCAAAGCACATGGTTAATGATATTTAAAATTATAATTAGCTAGATATTGAGTTCTATCCTTTTAAGTCCTAGAGTATGTTTAGAATGATAGCATAGCATGTGATGAAATAGAGTGGGATGAAATGATAAATAATGAGATTTTATTGTTTCAATTTGTAAATAATGGATGAAATAGAACATAACGGAATTCATCTCATTCTATCAAATCCTTCATTTTTTGTTCCATTCAATTTTGTGGTGTGCAATGGAATAAGATAATTTCAATAACGGGATTACTTCTCTCACCTTTAGTGGTAAAGAATCATCCTATAGAAATCTAAAAAATGCCCTTCCGATTTCGGAAGTATATCTCTAGACGCACCCATTTACACCAAATCAATGCCTAATTGAGTAACACTCTCATTTTTCTCATAATTTAGTCTCAAGATGCATCTCCGGAATAGCCTTATATGCACATCCGTTCGTAATTGAGTCCCTCATTTTGTCATAATTTAGTTCGGAGATGCATCTTTGTAACAAATATGTATGTACACTTTAGTAATCACCCTTTAAGTAGTAAATTTTGACATTTTATATATAAATACACTCATGAAATAAACCATGTATTATAACTATACTATCATAATAAATTGTATATCAATTTAACCATACAATGATCTAATGAGATGAAAATGTCATATATATATATATATATATATATATATATATATATATATATATATATATATATATATAAACGAATCAATCATGAATCCATAATATAGTAAAAAAAAATTACAAACTATAATACTATCCATAATTCATAATACAAATACTATACTATTTTGTATATCGACCTCATGTTCCTTCGCTTCCTTATGTACTGCAATTTCGTTTGTGCCTTGGATAGAATGACATCTACAGCGATCCTCCCAAAAGTGCCTTAAGGAAAGTCTCTTTTGTCTATACTCACTCGCGCAAGATCCATAGTACGACGACATGTAAGTAACACATCAACGACATGATCTACTCTAGCCTGCTCATCTTCTAATATCTCCTGATGAGCTAACCTAGGTGGCTCTTCCTCGCCATCTAGTGTTATGTAAGGATGTGACACTATAAAATACCACTGGATATAGTTGAATGCATAACTTCATTCGTTGGGAGCTACGACACCTCATGTTTCAGTCGGGACTAGATGATTAAGAAAATCATCATACATGACATTTACATCTCCGCGGGGCATAACGGGAGAAACAGACACGGAAGGTTCTCTTGGGATAACATGCATATATCAGAGCTGACGCATGACTCGCTCGAGAAGATGTGAATACATCATACGTGACCCACAAGCCAACTATCTAGAGTAAAAGGCTATGTCATTCAAGAGACGCGTCTGATGGTGATTGTCGTACAATCTGAAGCGTATATCGTCTACAGTTGTGCGGTCAAGATACACTCTAAAGGGCTCGGTCGAGCGATTCCCTCTGAGTGGGACGAATGCACAAGCATGTGGCATATCCTTAGTGTAGTCGTCAACATATGACCAACCAAAGATGCGTGAGAATTGCTGGAGGATCCATGCCTGAAAATGGTATAGATGAATTATTAGTAACGACAGAGCACAAGTGTTTTGAGAATGGTTTTGAAACACTAAAGGATACAAATATATTACCAAAATGAATGTTAACCACACAGTCGAATACTAACATTTCACAAAACATCGAATTATAACTTCTATCGCACTACCTAATTCATGTTTTTGAGACTTCTCATCCCAATGCTTTTTTTCAACTCGTCGAACCGACTTTCTTTAGGGGTTTGGTGAGTATATCAACTAGCTGCCATTCTCACTTGCAATGCTCAAGTTGAAGCTTTCATTTATTCACTTGATCCCTAAGAAAATGATACCTCTTTTATGTGTTTAGTTCAACCATGACACATAGAATGATTGGCTAAATCGATAAATGATTTGTTATCTACAAACAACTTCATTTTCTTAGGTTCTATGATATTGAGTTTTTCGGGCAACATCTTTATCCATGCTGCTTGATATGCTGCATGTGATGCAGCCACGTACTCAGCTTCACACAATGACAAAGCCATAATGCTTTGCTTCCTTGGGATCCAAGAGATTGGAGCGCCTTTGATCATGAATATGTAGTCTGCGGTACTCTTCTTCTCGTCTTAATCTCCATTAAAATCTAAATTGATGTAGCCATTCATCTCTGCATCTGTGTTGGTCTACTTTTGTCTCGTCATCAGCACACCATAATCAATCGTACCCTTTATGTATCTCAGAATATTTTTAACTACTATGATGTCATTTTGGGGGTTTTCCACGAATTTGCTTAACAATTCAACACTTTGACAGATATGTGGTGTGATGTTGCGAAGATACCTCAAGGATCCAATGTTTTTTGTATAGTGTTGCACTTAGAAACTCATCATTTGTAACCTTATTCAACTTTGATCCAGTTTCCAATAGTGTTGCATCTGCATTACTATCGCTCATATTGTTTCAGCACTAGATGATTAAGAAAATCATCATACATGACATATACATCTATGCAGAGCATAACGGGAGAAGCAGACACGAAGGGTTCTCTTGGGACAACCTGCATGTATTCGAGCTGACACATGACTCGCTCAAGCAGATGTGGATACATCATACGTGACCCACAAGCAACTATCTTGAGTAAAAGGCTATGTCATCCAAGAGAGATATTGGTTGCGTTATGCAAAACAACAATGTTTGTTCAAGTTGTTTTTGTGAAGAAGGGCGTTTGTGGGAACAAATGTCCCATCATGTGTGAAACATTTGTCCCTTGTCTGCAGGACAAGTATATTGCAGTAAGCGCGCGTTTTTCAGTTGATTGGAGCATATTCTTCTACTATTGTATGCAATAAATATCATTGCTATCTTTTAGCAATTTAATTTGAATAATTATTTAATCAGTTTAAATTTAAATCATGGAGATTTAAATTTGAATTCAAATCAAATAAAATCTTTTAAGTGAAGTTGTTTTGGAGAAATAAATTCTAACTAAATCTCCACTATTTATGGACGAGATCAGATCAAATATCCAAGGAGAAAATCCTAGCTATGAATTGCTATGTATAGAGACTTTTTCCATGCCTTGAAGATGACGAGCTTTAGTGTTTATTTGATTTTTATGACGAGTCTTTGCTTGGATTGATTGTACACCAAATATTGCTTCATTCATAAGGCATAGTAGTTGATTTATTTAGTCGAGTTGTAATTCAACATTTATCATTGTGTTTATTGATGTTGTTCACTTGAGATTTGAGATTGAGAGAACGTGAGAGGGGATTCTCATATTTATAGGGAGTCGTAAATAGAAAGACACTTGGATAGAATTAAGAAAAGGGGCATTGAACAAGGGATTTGTTCATCTAAGACACTTTGTACTAATTATATAGAATAGTGGATTTTCTTTCTTGATTATAGATGCCCTCCAAATGTAAGTGTGGATTGCACTGAACTGAGTTACCAATTTTCTTGTGTTCTTTATTATCTTGTCTATAATTATGCGTTGTTGTCATACTGTGCTAAATTTGGTTTAACTAGTTGGACAAGTTGTCTCAGGCATCTATCCCCTAAAGAACAGAATTTCAAATATCTTGGGATCTTTTGCATTTGAGTATTCTATTTGTGATCCATCCTCAAAGTGATGTTTGATTATCCGATTTACTTGACTTATTCATTGTCATTTCTTTTATATCAATTGTTGACTTTCCTGAATTTTTTCCTTCAAGAATTTTGTCGTCCCTCATTTGCAAGATACTCAATTAAGTTGATCCAAATTATGTACACCCTCCGGTCACATTTATAAGCAAAAAAAATGATTTTTACGATTATTAAGAAATTCAATTAAGTGTAGTTAACTTTTTAGATTTTGGAGAAAACATTGATTAAATTTACTATAATATCCTCTTTATTAAATTTAATGAAGTATTGGAAAATGAAATATAGGGGTATCTTAGGAATTACAGCATTAAATGATTTAGTAATAATTCATTTTTGCTTATAATAGTGACCAATAATTAGACCATTTTTTTTTGCTTATAATAGTGACCGGAGGGTGTAGTTGTCCCTAGTTATGTCTAAGATTTTGAATTGATATTTAATGTTGGACATAATTATATCTAAAATACACGAACATAATCAACAACTAATGCATAAACTAAAAAAAAATTATCATCAATAACGATTACAAAATCATGATCATATTTTATTTAAAATCAATAAATCAATGTAAGACTAATAATGATAATATCATTAATGCTACGCAATCTTTACTTATTTCTTCATGGTTGATAATACCGATAAAATGATAATATCATTAATGCTACGCAATCTTTACTTATTTCTTCATGGTTGATAATACCGATAAGAAACAAAATAATAACAAATAGATTGATGAAAGCATGAAAAATATATGAATAAATATTTTAAAATATAAATAAAAATAATAGTTATTTTTTTAATTTAACTATTTACTTATTATTCTGGACACTCTTTTTTTCAATATATTAATAAAATTAATATTAATAAAATTACAATGTGTTGGAGTAATATTATTATGTTCTTTTATCCTTGTGGAAAAATCTTAAAATTTAAAAAGAAGATAACATTATTTTTCTTATCTATCATATAAGAAAATTAGGTGTTCTTAAAAACCCCTAATTACCCTTTTTAATTCTTAATCACCCACGTGGCATACTTTACCATTAACCATTCCATTTGATTGTTTTAAAAGTGATAACTTCCTATTAATAAATTACAATTATTTCCAAATAATAAATTGCCATTATTTAAAACCTAATAATTAATATAAAATTGGTCTGCTCCTTCATTCCTCATTCAACCTAAAACCGTCTCTCACCATCACTACCACGATCCTCACTACTTGTCAGTTTCCCATCTATGTTCTACCATGTATGTTTTGAGATATTACAACTTCCAAATTCTTAGACACTATAAATACACTGAAGAAATCTTCCGGGTAAACTCTTTCTTAGGCACATCTATTTTTCCGTCATGGCCAGACCTTTAGAGAGAATCGCCGATATCAACGACAAGAAGGAGCTATGGAAGGTTGCTGTCAGGGTGCACCACAAATGGATGGTTGTCTCCAACAACAAAGAGCACTTTGAGATGATATTCATAGACAAAGAGGTAGATTTCGTAACTCAATTTGCTTATGTTTGTTTGATTTGCGACTTGTGCTTCTTTATGTTATAAGGAGTTCTCGATTGCAGACTGTTTGAAAACCGTTTTATTAACATTGGTTTTTATAATTTTGTCATTTGACATTTCTATGCCTCGCAGGGGGATGATATACATGCTGTGGTGACAACAACCCATATGGCTGCGTTCTATGACAAAATAGCACAGGACCATACTTACACGGTGTCGAACTTCAAAGTTCAGCCAAATGTGTCGACTTTCAAACCATCGTCGCACAAGTTTATGGTGAAGTTTACCGGAGGAACATCCGTTGGTGATGACGATAAACACGAAATACCACCCAAACCACTGAAATTTACAAGTTTTTCTGATATCATCACTGGCAGGTTTAAAAAAGATGTACTGATAGGTAACAGATCTATGTTAGTATTTTGTTTCTGTTTTGCTTATGTAAATAACTGTGGCTGATGTGTTATTTTATTATTCAATCCCTTTTTTTCTTTTTGGCAGACATCATAGGAATGGTGGATAGCATTGGATTTTCGGTGGCACAATCAGGGGCTAAAAAACAACAAGTTAATTTAGTGCTACGTGACCACAGGTGCATATACTTTCCCAATAAAAATCTGATTTGATTGTAAATTTACTTCATGTTTCATAACTTAATATCATGTACTCTTTTTCTAGCAACAACACCTTGAACTGCACTCTTTGGGAGTCCTATGCTGACCAATTCATCAAGTTCAATCAGGATCGGGTGAATGCGTCTGCACCAACTGTGGTCCTGCTTCAATATGCAAAAGTCAAGGAAGAGGGTTAGTTGGTTTGTGTTGTATTTAATAGTGCGACACTTTTAACTACTCACACGTATCTGTCGCTTGATTAATGTAGGGAAGTTTCCACTGTCCGTCACAAACACTTACAACGTTACGATGCTCTACCTGGATGCTGATTTTCTTCCAATCAAAGAGTTTATAGACAAGTATGTTATGCTATTTTATAAGTATTGTTTACATTTCTCTGGTAGTTATATGATTGTTTCATGTATACGTTTATTAATAGAATCAAAATTGTGCAGCATCCCTAAAGATTTGGTGGTTAGTGTGTCTGGACAACTAAGTTGTAATTCTCAGCTTACCTCACAAGGCTCCGAAAATACTCAACAAACTCCTGTTCAGAAGTTACTATCTAAGGCCGTTGTTATGCCTCTCACTGAGATTACCAAACTTACTGACGTATGGACTACTTTTACCTATAACTTTTACTTTCTATTTCCTAATTGTGTTGCCTGTGGTTTTTACATCATTTACATTTTATGCTATTTTCGGTTGATGCAGATCACATTTTGCGCTACTGTTGCCGAAACTAAAATTTTAGTAGCATCTCCATTTGGCTGGTATTATCGAGCCTGTCATTTATGCCCAAGGGTTGCACGCGGTGACAAACCTCCATTTCTTTGTGAAGCTGGTCATTCCACCGAAGCTGAGATATTTAGGTATGGTTGGTTATGATTTGTTGTCCAAAAACGTCTCTGAAAAGTATATTTTTTATATTTACGACCCATCCTATTTCTTACGACCATTATTCCCTATATCGTAGGTATAAGATAGAAATTGAAGTTTGCTACTCAGGGAAAAGTTGTAACTTTGTTTTCTGGGACAGAGAATGTGCACAGATTTTGGATTTATCTGCTGCTCAGATGCGCGACACCATGATTCAGGTTTGTTATTTATTTCAACATCAACATATTAACAACGTCGAACAGTACCCTCATATTAATTGTGTTGTTTCCTTCTTTAGGCTGGAATTCATGATCCATTAGAATTTCCACTGGCACTCGATGCGATGTTGAATTTGGAGATGGCATTTAAAGTTAAGTGGCATCCGCGTTGGAAAAATTGCTCTGTTGTCATGATCCTAAGAGATGACCCCTTCATCAAACAACTTAAGGCCCCTTGGGAACTTCCCCTGCAGGTGTAATTCATAAGTACACACTTAGTATTTTATTATTTCTTAATTTTTTGTTACGAAGATTGTACTGATCCTACTTTGATCACAACAAGAAGGCAGCTGGAAATGTCCCGTCTAAAACATCGGAGTTGCTGCAGGTTTTTTCCTCGCTCCACAATTTACATAGTCTTTTACTTTTATTCGGTTGTTTTGTAAGGGTATAAATTGCACAATGAAAATTTTGTTAATTATCTTTAGATTAAAGAGAGTGTTGATGAGGCGAGGACTGAAGCCCCTGAAGAATGTGATTTGGTTACGGTAACCTTCGATGCCCTTGCACCGTATGAATTTAATGAGTTACTGTAACAATAAATAATGTTGCATGTATTGTTAAACTTGACTATACTTGATTATGTAACAGGATCTTGAGATTACGTCGAAGCATAACCCTGATCCGATAACACCCACGTCTAAAAGACAGCTTCCAGATGGATCAAGTGAATCAACAACTTTTGAAGGATTGTCTGAAGGAGAACTCTCATCGAACAAGCTTAAGAAGATCATCAAAATGGAGAAGAAAGATTAGTTGTAGCTATACTTTGTTTATCGTCTTGAATCCTAATCTGTTTGTTTCATTGTTGCATTTTACTTTTTAATCGACTATAACTACTTTAGCATTTGCGGTTGAAGTTTATCAATATGCATTATTTATTCATAATGGATTATGTTTTTTTAATGCTAAAGCCAACTTTATATTACAATACATGCTAATACAAACATCGGCATACATGCTACTAAACAAAAGCAACAAAGAACGGAATACTGGGATGTGCTAGAACTGGAACAATACCATTTGGCACATGACAAATAAATTAAAAACGGCAACAGGAAAGTTCCACCGAATACTGGCATGTGCTGGAACAACAACATTCTTAATATTTTACATATTTAATCGAATTATTATTGTGTATGGCCTAATAGTCACATGCATCTATGTTTTGGTTTTGGTTGATCATAAACCTGAGTTAGTGACTGACTTGCAAATATATATTTTGGTTTTGTGCTGATGGTGTACACATAATTAGTCAAAAATCACAAGTTAGTTTCTGTGACACCGGACTCTTCAATCTCAAATGAGGAGGTTTGCTCAGAAGTTTAAACACTTCTTAACTAATCAATTTAGTTTGGCTTGACCTTTTCCATACAACTGTTATTTACCCCATTTTTAATCTTCATGTTATGTAGATTCCGAAACTATATAAATTACCTAAATTCAGGCCAATTAAATCTGACTGATGTAGACCGCCTTATGAGTATGTTCTTCTTTGTTTTTTGAAGAATTTCTTTATCTATAATAACTGGTCAACCGATATAGGTTGCAGATTTTGGATTGACTAGGCTTAGTGATGTTGCAAGTTCAACGGATAACATTATTCATGTGGCAGGTCCATTTGGTTACATGCCACCGAAGTTATTGACAAATTCTGCTTATTTTTTTTATGTGGTTGATGATTAATTAGAAGTTTTGTAACTGTAAAGTTTGTCCAGTTAGTTTAATTTTACCACTGGAATCATATCATGATGTTAAGATCAGTTAATTACTATTAGAATTATATCATGATGTTTATAGGGTGTAGGATTGTTTTTGCAGTTAAAATCAATTAATTACTGATAGAATCATATCATAATGTTCAATTGTGGGATTATAATTATGTTATCCGTTGCTGTCTCCCGTGCCACATCGGTACACGAGAGATCTATGAGCAAGCAATTCAATGCGGTCTTCCAAATATATGCTGAGCTTGAAAAAAGCTTGGGATAAATTATGCGTGCTCGTGGAATATATGTTTTTGCTTCAAAGTTTGCTGATCCACTGTCTGATCCAGACTTTTGGAATAACTGGCATGAATTTCAGGTTCAGCATGGAAACCAGTATACATTTAGAGAAATGCTTCGAATTAAACGGAGTGTGTCTGCAAGATACAGCCAGGTAGGTTACTTTAATTTCTCAATTTTTACTTTCTTCAATTTTATGCTAAATTTTTGTGGCATTTAGTCTAATCTTAGTTCTATTGTTTGTCATGGAACCGGTGACATCGTGCAACTCCACTGAGATCGAACTTTGCTTCACAAATGAATCAACAATATGATTTTCAATCTCATTTTTGCTATCTCCCATTCCGGTTTGTATAACAGCTACTGGTGTGATACCTCATTCGCAATAGGAGATTGTGGTGATGCTATTAAGATTGCACCCGAATCAGAACATGTACCTTCGGTCGAGGTAATAATATCATAACCTGCAGTGGCATGGAACTCCATTGATATTAAGTGTGGTTGATCATTTGTTTCCTACAGCTGATGAAGGAGAAGGATTCTGAGATGGGTGCTGATACCTGGGGTTGAAATGGTTATTGATTAATTTGGAAAATCTAACATATTTTTAAGATAAAATCTCCAAACAGTTTAGTTGAACAAATATGTTAAAACAAGATAAAAAGTCTTTCAACTAAAACAAGAAAGCAAATGTCTCTTTGTTGTCTGAATCTCTATAGGTAAGATTTGCATTATTTTTCTTTGTTTATCCATCATTTGCATTATGTGTATATGAAAGAGCTTTTATCGTTTTATAGTTGTGTAGTTGATTTGAATTCCATTCTGTTTGTGTAATCAGTTGGACAAATATTAAGGTTTGGAAACCTATAGTTGAAAAAACAGAATATGGCACTACTGCTCAACTTTGGCTAAGGCTGCTGCTGGAGTGTATGAAGCGCATATGCAATTTGAATTTTGGTATTGTTATTCAAAATTAGCACTTACTTCTTTATCTAATTATTGTAACTTTTAAAGTAAAATTTGATACAACACTGATTCGTCGATGTCAACACTGCATATTGAACCCAAACTTTTATACGGAAAGAATGTTATGATTGCAGAGTTTTCATGTTGTGGTTTATGAGTTTAGTAGTAAGTGGTTTATGTAAATTATATTTAGTGAGAAGGTTTTTTTTTTTTTTCTTCATCATCAATATAGGAGATTCTTATAGTGATTCTGAATCATCATAAATATGCAGATTCTTAATTGGTGCTTTGGAAGGGGAGATTTGTTGCTGAGATTCCACCCGTCCTAATAATGACATAATGACAGATATTATTTTTGTTCCTTTTATAAGTTTTTTATACAATATTCGTTCCTTTATTTTTGTTTTTTCTTTTGCAAAATTAATCTCTATATTGGTCCTCTTTTAAAAAAAAACTCAAAAGAGGACCAAAATAGATCGTAGTAGTTTTAAAAATGGGGACCAAAATTGAATAAAAAAAAAAAGATAATAGGGACCAAATTTCTATTAAGCCATATTTTTACTATGAATTTTAATTTTTTTTTTATATTTGACCAAATATTTTCATTTAATCTTTCAATATTGGATGAAATATTCTTTTTAAAATTTTTCGGATAAAAGTTATTAATGTTTGTATGTATTTTAACTTTTAACATTCCTTATATGGAAAGTAATCTTTAAACTTTTAACATTTTTTTTAATTTTATCATTTATTACAGATATTAATATGTATTAAGATATAATCAATCATATTAAATTTTAAATTTAATATTTATCAGTTTTTTCTCTTCCATACCATCTTTACTTATTATAACATTCGTTATTACACTTTATTTATAGTAGTATATGTCAATTTTTCATCTTATTTATAGATTTTAAAATTAATTAATTAATTACCTTATTATCATAAAAGACTTAATTTTTAATTAAAAGTTAAATTTAATTATGATCAGTACAAATAATGGTTAATTGTATTTAACATGATCTTTAATATCTTTATTATTTTAAATATTTATATTATTGAACTAATTATTTATTAAATGTGTTTTTTCATTATTTTTAATAGAATTAAAAAATGCATTTTTTTCTTTATTTTTTAATAGAATTAAGTATAATTTAAAGAAGAAAAAAAAGGAAATAGGAGAGTAAGAATAAATTCAATTGAATCCACCATATTTAATGACTTAGGATTTATTGTATTATTTCTATATGTGTTACAAATCACAAATAAAGCATAATCATAATTTTATCGCTAACAAATTATATATTTTTCAAATTTCAAATATTTTTTATAAAAAAATTAACTTAAATATACTAAATAGGTGCTTTAAATAAATAATTTATAATCGTTTTTAATTTTATATACCATGCTTTAAAAAAATTCCATTAGTTGAACAAATATTAACGACGGAATCGGATATAAACCAAGCTCAGTACCTTCAAGATAAAAAATTCCATTAAAAATCAAAATTTTGAATAATTTTAAATATTAGTTGAACACATAAGTTAATATTCTATTTAGTAATTTAACTATGAATGTATATACTAAATAGAATATTCTGCTAAATAATGGATATAACGTGGATGTATGAACTCATTCAATTATGTATATCTAAATTAATTTAATACTTAAACTCATTCAATTACTAAATAAATTAGCTTTAATGTAAATGTATTTTATTTAGTGTTATATCCATTTTTTATAATTCTTTATAATACTGGAAGTTGTATTTTATAATGGTTGGTTACTTTTACATGGCCCACTTCACTAATCATGATGAGTATTAATTTTGTAAAAATAAGTAGCAAGTTATCGAAGGAAAGATTAAGTCTTATCCATATGTTTCAGTTTGTAATTTTTAATAACATTTGCAAAGTGAGTGGGAACACATTAACTTCACATCTTTATTGTTCTGCTACAGCTTTTGTCGACATCTACACCTTAGCGGACTTCGTGACTATGGATGTTTCCCTCTGCTTCAAGGTATGTTGAAAGCAAGAGCACACACCTCCTTCAATTGATAAAATTAATTGCTTTTATCTGCTATATTTGGTTTTCCATGTTATAATGATTTTCCCTCTTAATATGTGATTTATTGAGACTCATGTCTTCCTGTCCAGAGTCAGAACAATTAACGATTTCATCTTCCAACGATGGAACCAAACTTTATTCAAAACAACGTCACTCAATGTGCAATTGCTAGACGTAGGAGGAGGTTTATTTTGACAGCAAAGAGAAACGCACGTTACGCTGTGCATACCCGACAATCTACTGATGTACAGACCCGTAATTATGTATCTACTTTACCGGCTTCTCTTTCAAGTCCTTCATCTAATACACTAATTGATACCGTTTCTTCTACTAACTATGAAAACTTAGAAAATACTTCCGATCCTACTATTGCTAGAAGGAGAAGAAAGCTAATTTTAAGTAACAAGAAAAAGTTTCGTGATATCGCAAACAAGGAAAATTGCACCGGGGGCCATCAACACTTTGCTGTCCCTAATCAGGCCTTATTCTCTGGCACGCGTATACCTCTTTCGCCAAGCAATTCTAATTTGATAAACACTGGACCATTTCAGAGACATCTCCAACAACAACCTGTGCCTAAAAAAATTAGATTGCTTAGAAGTACACAAAACCCGCTCGACCGTTGCACCAAGACTATTCAACCGAGTTGTAACACGAGTCACGCGTCTACGTCTAATGCCCCAACCTACAGTCAATATGTAAATCCTGATATTGCAACAGAATGGCATCATTCGGACGCTGCATTGTCTAATTCTGACGACGAATTCAGTTTGAATGGTAGTTCTGACTCTGATGGCAGCATGGATCCTGAACCCTTAACAGATTCTCATTTGCAGGGTAAGTTCCATATTGCAATGCCTTTATAACTATACATTGACTATTTTATTTGATTAATGTGTTTTGAGCTCTGCAGAATACTCTGATATAGGAGACCAAGTATGGGAATGTCCATGTTGTCAATCTTGTATGTGGTATCAAGAACGCATAAAAAAATCGCGCCATACAACAGTTCCTAAGTTCCATCGTTGCTGCAAGGGTGGAAAAATTGTACTCCCCCTCCTACAAGACCCACCACAACTGTTGCAACATCTTCTGTATAACAGCACTTGTCCACAGAGTAAAAACTATCAGAACAATATTCGAACTTACAACGCCATGTTTTCTTTCACTTCTTCTGGAATGAAATTCGACACAACCTACTCGAAAACAGGAGGCCCACCTACTTTAAGACTGCACGGTCAAACATGTCATCGCATAGGTACTCTACTACCGGAAATTGGACATCCTCCGCAATATGCTCAACTATATATTTATGACACCGACAACGAAGTTGATAACAGAATGAAGTGTTTCAGGTATTTGTAATTAGTTAGGAATATATACTGCATGTGTCGGCACATTTTATGTTTCAATTTTTCACATATTATTCATTCCAAATTTACAGGGAAAATAAAGTGGTCCAAAGGGAGATTGTCACTAAGCTGAAGCTTATGTTAGACGAGTTCAATGTTCATGCAAAGGCTTTTAGGATGGCAAGGGATCTTTTGAAGTCTAATAATTTCTTAGACTTAAAGCTGAGGCTCATTAGTGATAGACCCGAGGACGGACGGGTGTACAATAGACCCACTGTGTCAGAAGTTGCTGCTCTGATTGTTGGAGATATTGATTCTGCCTCTAAAAGAGACATAATCATTCAACCACGCGATGGTCATTTGCAACGCATTGATGAGTTTCATGCTGCGTACTTAGCATATCAATACCCTCTCATTTTTGTGTATGGAGAAGATGGATACAGGAAAAATATATTGAAGAAATATGAACATCAAACTGAAGTTAATAGGAGAAATCGTCAGTCCATCAAAGATTGGCTATCATTCCGATTGCAGGAACGCCACAACGAGGCTAAAACATTACTTCACTCAAGACGGCTATTTCAACAGTTCTTAGTTGACGGTTATGCAATGATGGAGTCTGAACGACTTAATTGGTTGAGGGACAATCAATCAAAGTTAAGAGTTGGTAAATACAATAAGTTGAATGATCAATGTGGTGGTGGCGAGCCAAGTCGACGATCAAAGCGAGGAAAACGTGTAGTATTACCATCTACTTTTGTTGGTAGCAAGAGATACATGGATCAATTGTATTTTGATGGGATGGCCATTTCAAGTAGGTTGGGATTCCCTGACTTATTTGTTACATTTACTTGCAATCCCAATTGGCCAGAAATCACCCGTGCATTGTCTGGAACTGGGTTAAAGCCGCACGATCGACCAGATATTATTACAAAAGTTTTCAAAATCAAGTTTGATGAACTCATGAATGATATTACAAAACACCATGTTCTCGGAAAAGTCTTGGCATGTAAGTGGTGTTCTTAAATTAATAATGCAATTTTTCAATCATTTTTGTTCCATGGACAGCAATCCTTAACTAACTATTACGTTTACAGTTATGTACACGATTGAATTTCAAAAGCGGGGATTGCCGCATGCACACATTTTGATCTTCTTGCACCCTCAAAGCAAATATCCAACACCTTCGGACATAGATAACATCATTTGTGCAGAAATCCCAGACCCTAATCTTCATCCAACTTTATACAATTTAGTTAAGGCACACATGATGCATGGACCTTGTGGTCTATCACGGATGAACTCACCATGTATGAAAAATAGAAAGTGCTCGAAGTACTTCCCGAAGAAGTTCATTGAAGACACAATCGTTGATGCTGAAGGTTATCCCCTTTATAGAAGAAGGTCAATCTCCCATGTTATTCAAAAAAATGGTATCGAGCTGGACAATCGACATGTTGTACCTTTCAATACAAGACTACTTTTGAAATACCATGCACATATAAACATGGAATGGTGTAACCAAAGTACATCCATCAAATATCTTTTCAAATATATACACAAAGGCTTTGATAGAATCACGGCAACAGTTTCAAGGAATGACAAGGAGCCAGTTGATGAAATCAAACAATATCTGGACTGCAGGTATGTATCCCCGAGTGAAGCGTCTTGGCGAATTTACTCTTACAATATTCATGGCAGAAAACCTGCAGTCGAACGTATGTTCTATCATTTAATAGGTGAGAAAGCTATTTACTACACCGATCACGATCGAATGGAAAATATATTGGAAAATGCAAGTGTCACCGAATCCATGTTTACTGCTTGGCTGGTTGCAAATGGGAAATACGAAGAAGCCCGAACACTAACATACGGCCAATTTGTATCAAAATTTGTTTATGATAAGAGAAAAAGAATGTGGAAACCTCGCAAAAAGGGGTTCACCATCGGTCGTTTGATATGGGTTCCACCAACCACTGGAGAATTGTTTTACCTGCGGATGATGTTAACGGTAATCAAGGGACCGACGACTTATGAGGAAATTCGGAAAATTGGTGACAACCAATATGATACATTTAGGGATGCATGCTTTGCAATGGGCTTTCTTGAAGATGATAGAGAATACATTGGAGCTATCAAAGAGGCGAGTGAATGGGGTTCAGGTCATTTTCTTCGCAAACTTTTCGTCGTTATGCTTTTGTCAGGTGCTGTTAATCGCCCTGCTCATGTTTGGAAAGAATCATGGGTGCTATTAGCGGATGGTGTGTTGCATGCCCAAAGACAACTGGCTCAAAATCCAGGTTTAACACATCTCAATATCATAGATTTTGTTTAGTATTATTTGTTTACGTACTACCTTATATATTTCTAACAATTATGTTTCTGTAACTTACCATCCGTATTGCAAATGAATTAATGATATACCTTTTATATGCCAGCATCCAACAACATATATAATCTTCACCTAAAAAGTATTGTAACCACATATAGACTCAGTATCATTGCCGAAAGTATTGTATAACTAATGTACATGCTATTTTTTGACCTGCTGTGGTGAATAAGTGTTTGGTCTTTCATCATTGATGACTCTAATCTTATAGATTAAACATACATATTATTCCATGCCTTCGACTTATTAACCCGACATATGTATGTGTTTTCTTACTTAACTACCAAGTATTCTAACTACTTTCGAACTTCGTTTTCTCATATCAATGTGTCCAGAGTTGCTATTGACGGAAGCCGAATTACAGAATTTGACGTTAATAGAAATTGAAAAACTCCTTCAGGCAAACCGAAGGAGTCTCACAGATTTTAAGCCAATTCCATATCCGGATGGGTATGTTCTGCAACAGTTAGGCAATAGACTCATATATGATGAACGTAATTACGATGCGTCGACAATGAGATCCGAATTCACAAATCTCTTTAATGCTCTTACAGGTTTGTATTCATGATTAGTACCTTACTTTTTACCTTTCCATTGTCATTGTTACGTCTTATTTCGTGGCCTACTTATCATCAATAATCATAAATGTTTATGTTATCAACTCTTTATTAGATGAACAGAGGGGTATCTATGAAAGAATTATGGAGTCTGTCCAGGCGCAAAAGGGTGGCGTGTTCTTCCTACATGGTTATGGCGGCACTGGTAAAACCTACATGTGGAGGACACTTGCAAGCAAATTGAGGTCCAAACATGATATTTGTTTAACCGTTGCAACCAGTGGAATAGCTTCTCTTTTATTGCCTGGAGGTAGAACCGCTCATTCTAAGTTCAAGATACCTGTACCAACATTGGATAATTCTACTTGCAACGTAGAATATAACGATGATGTTGGAGAGCTTCTTAGGCAAACAAAACTTATTATATGGGATGAAGCACCCATGGCACACAAGCATGCTTTAGAAGCACTTGACAGAACTTTGAAGGATGTAATGAGTACCTATAGTAACTCCAAGGATGTGTTCGGTGGCAAGGTTGTTGTATTTGGTGGTGATTTTAGACAGATTTTGCCTGTTGTTCCAAGAGGGAGTCGTTCTGATATCGTACACTCTACGATAAATGCTTCTTATATATGGCATTCAGTTCAGGTCTTAACGTTAACACAGAACATGCGGCTGCATTCTGGGCCAACTGAACAAGATAGGAGAGAGATTGCAGACTTTTCTAATTGGCTTCTGAGAATTGGTGAAGGCAAAGTTTCAGAACCAAACGACGGTGTTGCTGAAATTGAAATACCCCCTGAACTTTTAATAACGGACTTCGACGATCCTATTGTTGGCATTGTCAGTAGTACATACCCTGATTTCATTCAAAATTACAAATCTAACGATTACCTCAAAAGTCGAGCAATACTCGCTTCCACGTTAGAAGTTGTTGATGAGATAAACGATCACCTTCTTGCCTTAATGCCAGGTTGTTTGCCTAATCCCCTTCCAATTTTAAATTTTATATGTTTAGTTCTTTTTTCTGATATATTTATGTTTGATATATAGGAGAGATACGCGATTACTATAGTTGTAATTCAGTTGATAAATCTGAAATTCATGATCCGACCGTAGTTGACATCCTTGCGCCTGAGTTTCTTAGTTCTCTACGAACATCTGGTTTGCCTAACCATCACATAAAGTTAAAGGTTGGAACACCTGTTATGCTAATGCGAAACATTGATCAGTCAGAAGGTTTGTGTAACGGCACAAGGCTAATTATAACAAAGATGGCAACCCATGTCGTTGAAGCTAAAATAATGGCTGGAAAGGGTTTTGGAAATTTAGTTTACATCCCTCGGATGGATATGTCACCCTCACAATCCCCTTGGCCGTTCAAACTAAATAGACGACAATTTCCAATAATAGTCTCATATGCAATGACTATTAACAAATCCCAGGGCCAGTCTTTGGATACGGTAGGACTTTACTTGCCAAGAGATGTATTCACCCACGGTCAAATATATGTCGCTCTATCAAGGGTCACAACCAAACAAGGAATCAAAATATTGGTACATGATGATAAGGGCAAGTTCAAAGGAACCACTACAAACGTCGTTTACAAAGAGGTTTTCAATAACATATGAGATAAACTTAATTACGGTAACCCATTATATATTTTTGCTATTGTGTTAATACTTTTTTGTGACTTCTTGATATTTTCATTGCTACTGAAGGATGATAATTGTTCTGAAACAGGCTGCATTTTTATCCGTCTTAGAAGAGTTGCTGCTCCCGTTATCCTACAACTTTACTGCCCCTGTATGAAGTGAGTATGACTCCTACAATATGACTGTAACTATGTTGTCCATGAATTGAATTGAAAATGACACAACTAGACTCTTATCCAATCTAAAGCAGAATAAGCTATTCTTTGAGATTAACTACAAATATCAATATTATGTCATAGTATTTTTTGTATAGTAGTGGTAATTGATAATTAATGGATATCATCTATTTTGCAGATATGTTGGCTGTGTGAACGTGAACGAGTAATGTGGGATGTTTAAGTTTTTGACATTTCTGTTATTTTTCCTTGGAGAAATACAACATCAGAATGTAGCATAATATTAGAATGTATTATGAATTCGTATTTATTTTGGCAGTTAGATATTATTGTGAACTACTTGATATTTGTATTTTCAAGTTTGTGTTACACTGCTATCTGCAACTATTGATAGTTGAACTAACTTAACATGTTAATACATTTAAATTGTTAGATATTAGTTAGCAATGTATAAGTTATATATTAAATTTTGATGAGTTAAAAAAGACTTAATCTTTTAATATACATACTGTTATCGTTTATAAGTTATATATTAAAAGAAACTTATTCTTTTAATATTAATATATAACTTATATCTAATATTCCTAGCAGATATGCAAGTTGGTTTTATTTTGTAGGAGTTGCCAAGTTGGATCCACCAACTGGAAAGCAATTCAAAGTCAAGGCTACTACACAGTCTTACACAACATACTTTGCAGAGGCTTTAATCGCAGAAGCTAAAGCAGACAGAGACATTATCACAATCCATACTGCGATGGGAGGTGGAACTGGCATGAATCTCTTCCATCGCTGATTCCCTACAAGATGCTTTGATGTTGGGATATTGGAACAACATGCCGTTACATTTGCTGCAGGTCTAGCTTGTGAAGGCCTTGGGCCTTTCTGTGCAATTCCAAGATGTTGCAGATATATATTTATTTGCATTATGTTTGTGATCGATTTTTATGGAAGCAACAAATTTTATCTTCTGTGTCAATGTGTATCAGTTTTACCATACACAGTCAATTATTCAATCTCACTTTAATAGTATCACTGCAAAAATAAACCCTTTGACTCAAAGAAAAATTATAAAGAAAAGAAAAAGTAGTGGTCTATGAAGAATATAGCAGTATGCCAATTTTGTTATCCTTTCTAATCAGTAAAAGCAGTGCAGAATAAAGACATTTTTTCTCTCCCATTTGTATCGAGATGTATTCTTTTATAACGTTTGTATTTTAATCTTTAGAGTGAAAGTGTTGGATTGGGGTGATGATGGTGTCGCCGCTGCTGCTGAAACTTCTATTTTACGCACATCTTTTAGGCAGTAAGTTGTCATCTGGCACAAACTTGACCAACCAAAGGTCACAAAGGTAGGTAATGACTTCGTCTTTTGAATCTCATTTATTGAAATTAATGTCTGCTACATCATACAATATTTCGCATCGATAAATCATGAATAACTTTTCGGATTAGTGATTGTTTTGTAATTATTTATGCAACAGTTTGTCGGAGCTTCAATGGAAACTTCGAATCTTAAGATTCCTTCAAAAAAACTCTACCGACAATCAGGAAACCCTTCCTTCCGGGGCATGTTGTGTTATCGTCGAGTTTCTTACCGGTGGAACGCTGAAACTATACTTGATCAAAAAATAGGCAAAAGAAACTTGCGTATAAGATTATGGTTCAACTTGCTTTGGACCTCTACAGAGGGTAAATCCTATTTTTCTAGCCCTGTGATTAGAAAATAAAAATCTTACAACACCACACATTAGGTGGCTAGGAGTAAAGTCAGCATTGTAATCCGACAGGTGGTATCATTTGGTTCTATTCAAAGGATTGTTTTGTCGAGACAGAACAACATCGTCGAAGTTGACAGTTATTTGGTTTTCAAAGTAAGGATATAAATCTTGGAAAAATGGTGGAAGAGGTGAAGATTTTATCTTGGAAATGGTTACATATAAAATGTGGATCGATAGCAAATAATATTACGCAATGGTTCTCGCATCCTAGAGCATGTTTGGGTTTCACTGAGGATTGATCTGCTGATTTTGTTGAGGGGAGGTTGTCTTAGTCTTGTCATAGCGACAGCGCTGCTGTTTGTAGTTTTAGTCAGGTGCAGCAGGGAGCCTTCAGTTTGGTGCAGCAAGGTGTTTGTTTTCTCATGCAGAAGTGTGATTGTTGGTAATGTGGTGTTTAAATCCTAAGGCATGCTTAGGTCATGAACAATCAATGCCTTTTCTTACTACTGGATGGTTTTGGCCTGATGATTCAAATGACTACATAATGATATCTACTATGTTACTTAGAAAATTATATCTAATGTCAGATCAGTTAAATTTAATTCCTTTTAATGACCAGAACACATTATCGTTTATTACTTGGATATAAAGCTTGTGTTATAATATTTGCAATCAGATTCTGTGAGCTTGAAGGCCTTGGAGAAGAATCATAAAAAAACTCCTAGAATTTGGGTTAAGTTAAGGGATGCCCACCACTGATAACCATTATTTAGGCCATATTAATATCCAATGTGGAACTCTTAGGAATAAAGAATATAAATAGTGAATAATTGCAATCTTGATTATAGAATTCTAGATGTTTCTTTATGCAAGCCAAAACTAATTTAGTGATGTTTCTGATTGAATAAGTTCTATGAATCTGATACTATCAATTGACTATTAACCTTCTAAACACTACAAATGGGATCCACCGCCAAAGGTTATGGTTTTCATTTCTCAAATAAGTATTAGCTTACAGAGTAAATGATTAGCAATTGATTTAAGGAACATGTTGGGAACTCATTTTGTTATACTTCACAAGTTATTGGAATTTATGTTGGGATTAGCTACTGTTGGCGTCTTCACTATATGGTATACACATGGTTCCCTGTTGGGAATTGACCTCGGTGGGGATGGACATACTCTTGTGACTTACTCTCAGCTGGCCAACTGGAGTCAATGCTCCTCTTGGAATAACTTCAGTGCAGCTCCCTTAACCGTTGGTTCTAGAGTCATCTCTTTTGACGACAACCCATGTGACTACTTCCATATCGGTAAAGTCAAAGCTATGACATTATCCCTCTCCGTGTTGGTAGCCAGTGAAATGTTTAATTCTCTCAATGATCTGTCTAAAGATGGAAGCCTTTTGACAATGCCCCGTGGGTGAATCTTTGGCTTCTTTTGGCAATGTCTATTTCATTTGGGCTGCATTTTTTGATCTTGTATGTGTCATTATTAGCTCAAGTATTTAGCATTGTGCCCCTGAGCTTCAATGAGTGGCTTTTGGTTTTGGCGGTTGCGTTGCCGGTTATTCTAATTGACGCGGTTCTGAAATTCGTTGGGAGATGTACAAGCGGGTCTGCAAGAAGGTCAAAGCAAAAATCAGAGTAGACAACTTACAGTAGTCTTAGAAATTGATCAGTCCTTGAATAGTTTGAAAGTTGTTATCCTTACACTGAAGAGGTGAACTCAACACCAATTAATTTTAGAAGTACTATTTTAGGTCTCCATGTAGTCATCAACCCATTTTATAATGAGGGATAATTTGCATATGGTTAGTATATTTTTTTGTTTATTTATCATCCTTTTTGGTTTTTTTTTCTTTGAACCTTTCAGGAATTTCAAAAGGAAGGAAAAACCCTTTTATTAGTTTTTCACATTTGGCTTCCTATAAAAAAGCATAATCAGCCTCTGGTTATTTTTTGTTTGGTTTATTTTCTGATGCGTACGTAGTCCTCGTGACATTTAGAAATCGTAAGATGGATAATTTTGTTTGGTTTCACATTATGTTTGAACTTCAGTTTGATTATTGTTATTCTTAATTTTTTTAATATATTTTTATATCTATTAAATTCTTCTATTTTTTAAATAAAAATAATTTATATGCAAAATGATGGCAGCTTATATAAATTCTACAAATTTAATTTATATATTTGTTATTACATATAAAAATAATAGATACCTAACATATAAAATATTAATTTTTTTTATTATATATTTCATATTCGACTCTATTAGAAGGGTTTGAAATTCTTTTTCTACATATTTTATTTTTTTAATATTGTAAATTCACAATTAATATTTTAATCTCAAATATTTATAATAATATATTTTAAATTACCAGATAAAATTATAATTTATAAAATTTATCAGTGCACCGCACGGGTGTACGTCTAATATTAAATAGTAATAAAACAACTTTATTATTGGTTTAAATATTTTTGACAATAATTTTAAATCAAAAATAATGTTTTAAAAATATTTCATTTTATTTTTATTATATTTTGGGAACAAGTACGTGTATCAATCTTTCTTTTTTCATATAATTTTTTATACAAAATAAATAATCTAAAATAAATGAGCATACCACACCAGTACCCGTGCGAACGCACGGGTATCCCGCTAGTTTTTTAAAAAGAAAGAAAATGGCGAAGTGAAGATGATGATGAAGTAAAAGTGAAGGCTTCCTCTGCTTTTCTTACAACTGGGAAGTCGCGAGCCGCGACAGTAAACCCAAGTAAGCCAAATGACACCTTCAGTGAATACAGCTGCTCACCAAACTCAGCATCAGATCCACCGTCACTATCACCATTCACCACCACACTAACCTCTCTAATCTCCAACCACGCTCTTTCTCCACTCACACGCATTACATTACCAATTTCAGATCTCAAAACTAACCCCAAAAAAATGAAAGATTCTAACTCTAACTCAAACTCAACCACAACCACCACCAGAACCGAACCCATAGCCCAAAACGTAATCAAACTCATAAGCAACCTCTGTTTCTCAATCTTCGTCTTCTCCGTTCTCATCTTCACCGTCATCGCCATCACATACCAACCACCCGATCCATGGCTCCAATCTTCCCCAGCTCTCACAAACCTCTTCACCCAAACCCAAAACTCCACCTTCCAAATCGACACCTCCGTCATCAAAACCGGCGAAGACATCGCTCTTTCCCCTCAGGACTCGCCTCTCCCTCTTCCCTCCTCCGCCGTCGCCGCTAATTCCACCCCCGCCGTCACCGAAGCTATAATCGAGAAATCCGAGGAGAAAATCGCTAACTCCTCGATTACCTGTGAAGACCTCCCTGAAACCGTAAACTGTTCCGATCCGAGAGTTCTTATCACTATCCAGAGATTCAACCTCCGCGCTTTCAAATCAATCTCATTCTTCGAGTATCGAACTCCTGTAAACGGAACAGTTCCCGGCGAGTGCGATGTATCCTGGCGCTTCCGTAACAAGAGAGAGAAATCATGGCGGAAGTACCGTGATTTTCGGAGATTTAAGATTACTGTAACTGATGACTGTCACTATAAGGTTATTCACGCTGGCCGATTTCATTCTGGCGTTAACGCGCGTCGAAATCCGGTGCTCCGGTCAAGAACAGGAGGTAGTAAGGGGAAAATGACACCGCCAATTTCGACGAGAGATGATGAGATTAATGACACGATTCCGACGTTGGGATCGGAGAGTAATTTCAGGAGTGGTAAGTATTTGTATTATTCGCGCGGTGGTGATTATTGCAAGGGGATGAATCATTATATGTGGAGTTTCTTGTGTGGTTTGGGGGAAGCTATGTTTTTGAATAGAACTTTTGTTATGGATTTGAGTGTTTGTTTAGGTTCAATGTATAACCCTAGTAATAAAGATGAGGAAGGGAAGGATTTTAGGTATTACTTTGATTTCGAGCATTTGAAGGAGGTTGCTTCTATTGTGGAAGAAGGTGAGTTTTTGAGAGATTGGAAGAGATGGGATAAGACTCATCTTAAGAAAAGGAAGGTTCCTGTTAGGAAAGTTGTTACTCATAAGGTTACTCCTATGCAGCTTCAGAAAGATAAGAGCACTGTCATTTGGAGGCAATTCGATTCGCCTGAGCCTGAGAATTATTGGTATAGGGTTTGTGAAGGTCAAGCTGCGAAGTATATTCAGAGACCTTGGCATGCTTTGTGGAAATCTAAGAGGTTGATGAACATTGTTACCGAGATTAGTGGAAGAATGGACTGGGATTTCGATGCAGTTCATGTGGTTCGCGGGGAGAAAGCTCAAAATAAGGAGCTATGGCCTCATTTGGATTCCGATACTTCGCCGGATATTCTTCTTGACAAGCTCAAAGGGATGGTTCAGCCTTGGAGGAATTTGTATGTTGCTACTAATGAGCCGTATTATAATTACTTTGATAAGTTGAGATCGAGTTTCAAAGTCCATTTGCTTGATGATTATAAGGAACTGTGGGGGAATTCGAGTGAATGGTACAATGAAACCAGTCTTCTCAACAATGGAAAGCCTGTTGAGTTTGATGGGTACATGAGAGTTGCGGTAGATACGGAAGTCTTTTACCGTGGAAAGACTCGGGTCGAAACATTCTATAATTTAACTAGTGATTGCAAAGATGGAGTTAATACATGTTGATCAGGTTGGAACTGCTTATTTTGAAACGTATTCGTTGTACAATCAGATCTTTGTTCTGGATTCAGTTTCAGATTCACAGAAAGAGGTTACATTTAAGCTCACAGTTGTACTTGCTTGTTCTTTTATTGTATTGATTGATGATTTATTTCTTGTGTTGATTATCATGATTTTGTATACAGCATATCATAGAATCGCTCTCTCTTTTTCTTAAGTTATGCACTTCCTCGTAAACTGCTTTTCCCATTCCCCATCCCATCCGTCACTCCTCAAAACAAATCTAACACCGGCAATTTTTATTTAGTTTACATCACTGTATAAGAATAACTGATCTTATACATCATTTCTACTTTGAACTAATTTGTATGCCACAAGGAAGTGTCTAACACCGTCTATTTATGTATTTTTTGCATCATTTCTGTATGCCGCAGGTATCTAACACCATTTATTTATGTATTTAGTTTACAACATTTCTGTCATTTTCTTGCATTGCTAACACAGCTTGTCAAGACCTTAACCTATATCTGTTTAATTGATCATACAAATTAAAAGGCATCGCTAATTTGATGCTCATCAGTTTGTGTTCATGTAGAAACAGAAATTGACCTAAACATTTAACAAAGAAAAGAGCTGTTATTAATACTTATATTGAGGTTAAGTTTATATTAGAGGCACAGCTATGCATTATTAGAAAATAAATTGGATAGAGATACACCACCTTGTTATCAGTCATTAGGTTTCGCTCAATATATAACTACTTTATACCGAAATTGCCTCTAATTTGAGTTTTACTGCAGTTAGAATATAGTCTTTGACAATTGCAATGCAAAAAGGATTGAACAACTGCCAAAATTACATCATTTCATGTAGGGGTGATCGCGGTGCGGTTTGGGCGGTTTTGACGAAAAAAATCATCCGAACCGCAAGAGAAAAAATCGTGCGGTTTGGTTTGGTTCGGTTGGCTTTTAAAAAAAATCCGAACCAAACCAAACTAATGCGGTTTGGTTCGGTTCGGTTGGTTCGGTTTTTTACAAATATTTTATTGAACAATACATACATATAGATGACAACATAACTTTGTATTTAGACATTCATACACTATCAAATAACAACAAAACTCGTCATGTTTTGACAACAACTTTCTATTTAATATGTAAAAGTTAAATTAGACAAAAGTTAAATAATAAACATAAAATAATATTATAAAACAATATAAAAATTATTAGAAATGAAAAAGAAAAAACAAAAGAGTTGAGAGATTAGAGAAGAAGATGTGCGATTAAAATGAATCTGAAATAGGGAACATTTGCATAAAAATAAGAAGGTAAAAAAGAAAGAATATAAGAGAGTAGAGATTATAGAAAAAGAGGGAAGATGTATGTGGCAAAGAAGGCGTGATAATACTATTAGAGATTTGAAAAGATCGGGACTAAAATCATATGTGTAAGGACGAGAAAATTGTTCTTAATCATAAGGCTAAGGTATAATACATATAAGTTTGGGTTGGATGTGAGTTAAGTAAAAGTTAGGTTGTAACATAATGCGGTTTGATTCGGTTTGGTTCGGTTTACAAAATACAAACCGCAAACCGAACCGAACCGTGCGGTTTTATTAAAATATGACCCAAACTAATCCGAACTAAATGCGGTTTTTTGCGGTTTCGGTTTGGTTTGGTTTGGTTTGCGGTTTTCTATTGGGTTGGTTTGGTTTTGAGCACCCCTAATTTCATGTACCAATAGCAGGTGCAAAATAGTCATCTGAGAAATTGGCTATCAACGAATCACCAAATGTTGGCAACCATTAGCTGATGCAATTTTTTGTTGCTTTCTTTCACTAGAGTAAAGTAGACGTTCTGGTTTTGCAGCCATAAACAGATTTTATAAATGAATTGAATGTAAAATTGCTTAAGGGCTACTATTATATTTAGACTAAAAAGTTATAACATACCGAGCTAAATTCTATTCTAAAATATAGTAAATTATATTAAAAAATAATCAAATACAACGGAAAAAAACAAACACATTTAAACATTTTAAAAAAAAAAACTTTTTTTTAAGTAAGCATGGCAACCTACCTCACTCACATAAATTGCATTTTTTAAAATATATATCTTCTATTTAATAATTACTATAGTGTATCACAAATATTCTTTACATCTCCTTTACATCTCATATGGCTTATTCCCTTTCTTGATGCCTATCTCGTTTTCTCTCTTTACATCTCCTTTAATACATGATTATTTTAAAAAAAAAATCTCATTTTTATCAATTAACTAAATTATTATAATGCTAAATCATTTTTAATTTTAATTGTATTTTTAAAAATAATTAAATAATAATTTTAATAAACTTAATAATGTAAGGTAAAAAAGTGTAAATCAATAACAAAATTATCAAAACTAAAAAAACGGGGCCAAGTAGGAGATTATTTATATGCCCCAGTATTATAATATCTGAATTAAATAAATTAAGAAGTTTGTTAGAATAATATATTTGGACGAAAACTTTTTTTAATTTTTACACTTATAATTTATTTATATTTCTAGTTGGATTATGGTGGAAAGTTATTATGGTGTAAAATCACAAACTCACAATCTTGTAATGTTTTTACTTATAAAGGTAGAAGCAAAATTATTACATGTAAAGGGAGGCACATTTTGGCTCCTACGTGCAGCTTTTCTGCAATAAGCTATTTCAAATGGCACCTTGGTGCATTTATAGAAAAAAATATACAAAAAGAAGCCATATTAGATGGCTCCTCCTCCTAATACATGGTTATTTAAAAAAAATCAATATCTCACAACTCATTATGAATTTTTATAAACACAAATATTAACATAATAAAAAGAATTTACATATCAATTTATTGTTTGTATAGATTTAGAACATATACAAACAAATAATTAAATCATGTATCAAGAAATTACAATTTACATAATATGATTTACATGTGCCAACAAAAGGAACCGAAATCTTCATAAAATTTGGAGACTATTATCAACTTGAAATCAAAAACTATTCTTGACATCATCCAAAATCGAGAATCCACAACATCACTTTACATAAATTTCCTGTGAAAAATAACAAAATTTGCTAGAGAAATAAAAAGACATTAGATTCAAGGCACTAAACAAAATTTGGTTACAAATATGAAGATATCGTATTCATTACAAGTTAGACATGAAAGAATGAATTGAAATGCAATCTCAGCCGAAAGATGGTGATTTTTCTTTAATTAATCACAGAAATCATAATTATTCGGAAATTTTTGCATCATGGATTGCAGAAACATAAAATACAAATTAAACATTTGACTAATAGAAATGTAAACAGGAAATTAGTAACAGTAGGCTTGTATTTCGGAAAACCCGAACACCCCTGTGTCGCTTGTCCTGTAAGAGTTTAGTATATGCCCGTAAAAACGAAATGTTCAGCTACAAGACATATGTCTATATTCTGGACATCAGATACCATAGGCAATTAACAAAAAATTAACCAAATAATACAATAATTATTAAATTAATAAATTAAAATGAATTGCAAGAGATCAGATGGTAGTGCATGTTTGTTTCATCATCTATAACAGAACCGTTGGATAAATATCATCATTTCTTCTTGCAATTCATAAACAAATTCAAAAATAAAGAATTAAAAATAAAAAATATATATTTTCATATTTTGGGATCAGATAGTCGATCTATCACCATGTATGTGTCACAGTAAGACTGGATGTCACATTAAAAGGTTTTATCCTCATATCCCATAAAATCAATGATTCAAAGTGAAAATCGAAAATTATTAAAAGCAATTTGGGAATAAATAAATTGAAGATGAAATATCAGGATCAGATAAAGAGTCAGTCACCATGTTACACCTATAGTGCAAATTAAGACTGGGGCGACAATATTATCATCACATCCTTAAAAAAAACAAATTCAACAAACATGATTACAAAATTGAAGAAACTATACCAGGAAGGCTGCTCAGGCGTTGGTACCGAGGAAGGCTGCTGGCTGATGAGAAGTGAGGGAAGTGTGAGAGTATATATAAGGTTTGTGTCTAGGGTTAGTAGTAACGGAAGGAACGCGAATTTCGCAATGCGCTGCGCCTATTCTAGGGTTTTTTTGGTTGGGCCAAATCGTATAAAGAAGCGGTGTGTTATAAAATGTTAGGTGGCTATTTGCACCATCAACTTTTTCTAATACAACTAGTAAATAATTATGCCATCGGCACACCTGTAATTGATTAAAATTAAAATGAGTTTAACTATGTATGTGCATGACATATATAATTTAGTGAGATTTATTTAAACCTTAATCAATTAAAGAGTGTGGTCTAGTATTTGTTGATGTAGCAGACTACTAGTTACTAGTAGGGGTATTTAATAGTTTGTACAAATCTATATTAAATTGACATCTGATTTAAATTAAATTAGGGTTAAATACGTCTAATCCTTTCATATTTCATCAAAGATTTTACTATGTTAGATATTTGTACAGCCTCACTCCAATACCTTTTAAAATCTTCTAGCAAGATAAAGAAAGCACGTCATTCTCTTTATCTAACAACTCTCAATGAAGGAGTTTCTGGTATATGTGATACAGTCGTTTCCAGTTAAGTTGCACCATTCCATGTTGTGCAGGTGTAATACGGTGAACTGACTTTATTCAAAATGTCGCGGTTAAACAAGAGTCGCCACCGACTTTTATTTTATCCAATTGGAAAGGCTAAAAGAACAGGAAAGACCTTTGAAAAGACTTTGAGTTCGGGGGGTAGGTTATACAAAGAGAAGGTGTAAGGCACCCTTTGCATCCATGGTTATCCATGGGCTCTTAATTGCTTAGCTCACTTTGTTTGAATCGTTTGTTTGAAAAACAGTGTGTGAATAATAAAACTTTGTTAAGGACTTTAGCTTGTAAATAAGCGTAGCCTTGTTTGAAAGTATTTGAAAAAGAGGTGTGAAAAGCATTTTTGAAAGTTTAAATGTGAGCAAGCAATTGAGAACTACCTACCCTAAGTTTGTCTTTCATGTTCTTTAAGTCTTTCGGGCGAAAGGGTCTATCCATACCATGAGAGGGCAGGAAGTCTTTCAATTGGATGTGCGGGTCATCGAGAATAATCGTTCGCCACAAGACTGTCCCTACCATAAAAAGGGCAGGTAGTCTCGGGGAAGGATATAATAGTCATTAAGGCAACAGTAAGGATACCTTAGCATTCGAAGGGACTATCACCATTTTATCGAGGGACGAGATCATATTTATCGTAGGCAACTCGAATGGACCGTGATCTTTTATCGGAGGGACGTGGTGATTTTGAATCGAAGGCAGCAAGCGAAGGTACCCCAATATTCGGAGGGACTTGACTATTTTATCGAGAAGGCAGCATAAGAGGATGTTACCTTAGAGGTGAGTGTGTGTAGCAATCATGTGATTAATTCAGATATATTTAATCTTGGATTAGTGAACTAAGTTCAATTACTTGTTATCACTCCCTATTTACTAACCATGCAGTTAATATCATGCAAAAAAGATAAAGTGCGGAAATTAAATCCTACTCTATTACAAGGCTTCGGGATTAGGGAGATACATAACCAAAATCGGGGGAGTGCGAAAAATTAAAGTCCTAATTAAAACTATTACATAAAAGATAATTTACAACCTATACAACCTCTAGAATTTAAATAAATAATAAACAAATAATTAAATCAAAGGCGGAATTTAAACGATCATGCGACATTCAAGAGTTTTTGAGATGAGAAGAGAATCGGAAGAAATTTGGAATTGGAAAAAATTAAGGTTAATAAGATTTAAGTGAAACATAAATTAATTATTAAATTCGAAATCAACCAAATTCGAAATTAATCCCCTAATGAATTAAATATCTAATTAAGTTAAATATATACAAAGCAAGAATTAATTAACTAAACCTACGTCTAATTATTTTTAACCAAAAAATCTAAACAAAGAAAAAAACTATTCTTGTTGTTTTTATGATTAAAATAATTAATTAAAATAATTGTGAAAATTAATTTGATATATTAAAAAAATCTAATTCTAAATTAGTAGGTTAATTATGTGTTGGTAGTTGATTAAGAAACAAACTTAATGGGAAAATAAAAAGGTCAGTTAAAAAACCCAAAGAAACAAAATAAAATAGAGAGAATTGAAAAAAGAGGCGCTGGAATCAAATACACTGAGTTCCTGAGAGTGTATCATAGAGCTCGTTTCCTGGACCTTGGATCTGGTTCTGATGAGAAATCAACGATTAGCAACTAGTGGTGCACCGTGATCCTTCCTGAGGTGATAGCGCTGGATCTGCAAACAAGTTTAGTTAAAAATAAAACACCCTGGGTCGGATTCGAACCCAGGTCATCAAATCTGCAACCTTTCTCCATTTGCCAATCAAGCTACGTTAATGAGTCATATGAATAATGATTAAGCATGGTTAAATATAAAAATTCAAACGTAATTTGAAAAAGTCAAAAGATTCAGATCGGGCCCCACGTATCCAACACACCGACCAATAAGAATGAGAGAGAAATTTGACTTGTTTGACTAACCAATGAGAAGTGGAGAGAGGGAGTAAACGTTTTGACCAGCCAATGGAGACGGCGCGCATGTGGTCCAGTGTCCAGAGCACTATTCATCATCATCTTCATTAAATTAGCTACGATCTTGCCTCGAACTAGTCACGAAATTTGCTGGAAATTTTGTAGCTGAACCTGCACACTGTGAAACTCAAAGGAAACGCGTTAACGGATCAAAAGAAACGCCCAGATTACCTTAAAAATGTCCCCTGATTCCGAATATGGTGTTTTTTTGCGCTGAAACCTCACGGAACTATGAAAACGATTGTCATAACCCAATTTTTGACCTAAGATACCACCTCATATCATTTGCATATGCATCATTTGCATCTCTAACAAATTGCATAGTTTGTGTTTGCTATTTGTGACTCAGCAGGGTTTAAACAAGAAATCACTCATCAGTACAAGTAACAATTAGGGTTTTGTTTTCCCTTCATCTCAAAAGAACCATCTTCATCAACAATCAACATTTGGTCCTCAAAGTTTCATTTCAACAAGCTCAAAAGCTCTAAATCAACCAGATTAGGGTTTTGACTGAAGACAGTATACTCCTGGCTTTTGCTCAGGATTTGACCTAATGACTTGGGACATGACCTCAATACCCCAAGTACATCATTTTGACCTAATCTATTGACTCAAGACATCTCCTACACCAAGATTGATCAACAGTGAAATTTCAAATCATCAGATTAGGGTTTTGAACTATCAGGGACTGAAATCAGGGATCACATTTGGGAAACCCTAAAAATCCCCAGGAAGTCACTCAAAGGTGTCATACCCCAAATTTGTCCTACCCCTTTACTTCTAACTGGCTTAGGCTTTGCATTCATGTACATACATCACTTAGGTCATAATCCATATCCATGCATTCATATCATAGGTGTTATTCAAGGGCTAGCAAGAAAAAGCCCCATTGCAAAGAAGTTTGATCAAAGAATGAGAAAACAGAGGTATAATCATGTGGCCCTATGTTCATTGAAGTCCTCCTGGATTGGGGTGTCTCTCTGCTTCAAATCAGGGCATTGGTTAGAGGGTACAAGCTTGCAAATCATCTGGTTCTTTAAATCAGGGTTTCTTTGACCGAAGTCAACCAGTTGACCTTCTGGTTAACATCTGATCAGAAGTGGCTTCTATGTGTGGAAAACTTCTCATACTGACTGTGTGGACGTGTTTGTTTGACTAGATGTGAGTGGAAGAGATTTAATCGGGAATTTCATCAATAGCCGGAAAAATCGGGACGGTTGACTTTTGGGCCAAAATCGGAAAATTATTCAAATATCGACTTTTGGGGGAGAATTAATCAAGAAAAGTCGAAGAAGGGATAAAATCGGGAGTTCGACAAAAAGTTGCCAAAAATAGCAAAATAATCAAAAAAGGAAAGTTTTTGTACTTAGAAAATTTTTGGCTCTTAAAAGCTTGATGAACAGTCCACTTCAGCACTGAATTACACGTGGCAAATGACATTTTTTGGAGAAATGTCCAACATCAAAGTTGTTCCTCTCATGGAGGAGAACAACTTTGTAGTTGAACACTTTTTCATTTGAAGCTTGTATGAAGAGTTATTGAGGTTTGAAGTTGCTGAAAATTCATTTGATCTAGGCCACCATGCAAGTCATGAGCCAAGTCATGCCCAAGCATTTCATCAAGCACTCGGTATGCCAAATGTCAAGCCAATTATTGAGCCCTACAAAGATGTTATGAGTTAAAACTTGGTATGCTCCTATTCTTTGCCATGTCCTCTACACATTGCTACAAGAATCAAGCCATTTGGACAAAGGATGAATCATTTACAAAGCTCCAAAGTCACATGTTCACACCGGCCCAAGTTATGCATCTGGCTGGGCATGAATCCAGGGCACACGCGAGCAATTAATCAAGCACGTGGCGTGCCAACTTTGAAGGTGATTATAGAGAAGCACGAGGGTCCATGAAATGCAGTAGTGATATGATTCTATTCTCCTCCATGTCCTTTCCATATTGATCCAAAAAAACGAGACAAATTATCACATAAAGTTATAGATATGTGTGCGCAAAGTGGACTCCCTGGTCATGGTAGCTAGCCTGAGGCATCATACTTAAAGCCAGTAGCATGCATGAAGAGAATGGTTGCCTCATTTAGCCATGCACGAATCTGGAAATGAGAAAGCATGTTGAAAGCTTACTACAAACATGAAACTTGTGCATTAAGTTGTGAAAATAATACACTACACTCATCCTCACCATAAACCATATACACCAGCATATAAGTATCAAAACCCTTCACAATTCACACAACACAGACTCATTTTTTCTTTCATACTCCACTCCCCCATTCTCTTCACTCTCACGGTTCTCTCCCTCTCATCATTCTTCTCTCCACCGCCAAACACCACAACAAACTTCTTCAACCACCATCAACACCACCAACCATCTTCCGATCATCTCAACCACCGTAACTACCTTCATTGATCTTCGTCAACCTACACCACCACCGTTGTCACACCTCCCACGCTTCAGATCCAAGAATTCACCATCACCGTCTCGGCTTCAATTCTTTGTTTAACTCCGGCATCATCATCATCATTCGCAAGTTCTGGATCTTCAACCAAACCGAGTTTATTTCTCGGTTGAAGACTCACGTTGAAGGATCTAACTCACGCATACGCATCGTCATCAAAGGAAGCTCGCAGTCGTAGGATTCTCTTCTGCCTCAAACGCAAGATTTGAACAAGTAAGTACCTCGAATGCCTCAGCATGCTAGTGATACGCAATAAGTCATGTAGCGTTGGTAATGTCCTCTCATATACTCTATGTTCTTGATCTGAGTTCAGTTTTTCTTAGGACTATCGTTGTTTGAAATCCGTGAAAGATTATGAACGTAGAACAGCAGCATCCTGGTGATTGTGGTTACGCTAAGGCTTTTAGATCCGTGTTTGATTAGTGAGTTAGAGGCTGAATCGAGGGAAACTAATAGCATATCTGTAATCAGCGCGCGAAAACAAGTCGATTGGTGCCGGCCACGTGATTTTCTGCATTTTTTCGCTAAGCTCCGGTAGGGTTTTCGCCGGAGAAGACGACTGAAAGTCATCTCCGGCCGCCACTTAGTTCCCATGCATTTTAACCCTGATCGGCTTACGTGGCGCGTTACTATTGGCCTGTTGTTCCATTTTTGTCTCATTAATATCATTGGCAAGTGATGTGGGGTGCTGTGATTGGTTTAAGACTTTGCTTTTGTCTTTTATGACTTTAAATTACTTATGACCAATTGAGGTGTGGTGTGCTGCATGTTATGTCACGTTTTAATGCAAGAACCATATGATAAAAAATAAACAACATGCTGCATGATATTGCAATAAAATGAGAATAATGAGGAATGGACTTGATGGAACTGGGCCTCAGCATCTCCGTTTTTTGCACCCCCTTTCGTTGGGCCCCAAATGCGCCAATAACACTGAATTCAGTTCAAATCCTTTTTGCTAATGCACCCCTGGCTGACAGATTTTTAGTTTTGTTTTCAATTGCTTTGTTTCTCCAATTTTCGCTCAATAAATCTTTTTCCATGCAATAAAAAATAAATAAAAAATGTTTTAGATAGCTTTATGTGTGTACATAATTGTGATATCTTTTTGTATATTTTTAGAAATTAGTTGTTATTTTTAATAAATCATTTACTTTGGTATGTTCATGTTTCTTTCGGTTTTGATAGATTTCGTAAAGTGATTTCGCTTAGTACCTTAGGATTAGAATTTAATCACCATTTTTTGTATGGTTACTATAGACTAATCCATGATAATGTGTATAAAAAATGAATTCCTAATTCTTTGTTTTGATTGGTATTTGGTTAGTGTTGTTTGACTCGATTAACATGCGTTTTTAATAGATGTTTGTGACGTTTGTGCTCTCGAATTAAAATACATTCATGCAATAATGTTGGTTCCTTTTTGTACATATGATTAGGGATGTTTAGAGGTTCTAAGACCTGGAATTGAAAATTTTAACTCATGTTTTCTTATTTTACTTGATTTTTCTTTCTCACATGTAAATACCTTGTTTTTGGTTGACGATTGCACCGTAACTTGTACAAATGACCCGTAGTTTTGTGTGGAACTTCTTGGCATGACTTTGTGGTTGTTTAGGCATCTAGTATAGGCTATTTGCTACTGACTTGTACCATTTGATTGCACGTTCCTAACTTCATTCACAATTTGAAACCGTTTAGCTAGTATTAACCTAGTGCTGTCTAGTTTTGGTTAGAGTTTTGTATCGCTTCATGCTAATTGACTAATATAGATTAACATAGGATATTAGAACTAAATGAATAAGTTTGATACTGACTTCAAGATTAGACCATGTGTTCACTTGCTTTTGCTTTGATTAATTGATGTTTGTCCGCTAATTGGTGAGTAACGATGCATGCGATGCTTTGACGACTTCTTGTGGATGTTTTTGTAGGGTACCGTGATGCTTTTGCATTTGATTTGGGACATTCAATCCCTTGTTTTGCTACTGACTTGGAGCTTCTTTCTCTTGTTTCCATGCTTAGCCTCTCATTTCTTACTTTGATTTTGATTACATCTTGCTACTGCTTGCCATGTTCCCTTAGACTCTTCCTCCTTTGTTAAGAGGAATCGAGATAGGTTAGTTATCCTCGACCTTAGGACCATTAGGATTTAGACTTGTGTAGACAACTTAGATTAGAATTTAGGATTAGTTCCCTATTTCATTCTTTTTTCTTTTCAACATTTAAAACATTAATAAAAGGAAGATGCGAATCATATTAAGAAAGTGATAGAGAAATGAGTGGGATCCATTCCCTAATCTGTTTCTCACTCACTTAGTGGCATAGAAACGAGTGGGATTTATTCCCTAATCTTTTTCTCGGTCACTACCTAATGGGAGAGAAATGAGTGGGATTCATTCCCTAATCTGTTTCTCAAACATTAATTAATGGGAGAGAAATGAGTGAGATTCATTCTCTAATCTGTTTCTCAAACATTACATAATGGGATGGAAGTGAGTGGGATTCATTCCCTAATCTGCTTCTCGATCATTATACATTTTATGTGATTCGAATCGCAAACAAATCCCCCTTAAAAAATACACAACCAAAAACACTTAAAACATCTAACAATGGCTCAGACTAAAGCAAAGTAGAGTAAGTGGTGAGTGGCCCGGTATTGGGTACTGTTCATCACTCATCTACCCTAAAAGATACAAACCAATTCTCTCTCTCTCTCTTCCCTCTTTTCTTAAGGGCAAGTTATCTCCGCTCCATTGCATCCTAGGCGATCCCTTATGCAAGAGCGCGAGCGTTAACGCCGCCCAACTAAAAAACACAAAAACAAACAGAAAATCTTTAGCCGAGCTACGGTAACTCTGATTCCTGAAAATGATACGTAGGCAGCGGGGTAGGGCCCGTGCGAGTACAATTCTTTATTTTCCCTACATTTTGCATTCATTTTGCATTTAGATATAGACATAGTTATACACCCTTTAGATAGAAACAAACATAGGTGGATACCATCGAGTACGATGGGCGCGAGGGGTGCTAATACCTTCCCCTTGCGTAACCGACTCCCGTACCTTGATTCTCTGGTCGCAAGACCTCGTTCTTATCCTTTGCCAGGTTGTCTGATATTCCTTTCCCTTATGGGATAAATATATTGGTGGCGACTCTGTTCATTTTTCGCGAGCGTGCGACAGCTGGCGACTCTGCTGGGGATGTTGCTAGACCTGTTGCTGGTCCATCCTTAGTGAGTCGATCCTAGCCTGCGTTTGTTTGTTTATTTACTGGGTGTTTATTTGTTTTTATGTCTATACCTTGTATATATGTTTGCATGTTTACTTTTCTGCTTGCATATCATGTTTATTTCTGTTTGCACATCATGCATATGGATTATATTCTGTGTTCCTTGGGGTCTTCTGTTCTGTTTTGCAGGTTGGGTGGGATGTTTTATGAGGTAAAAGGCCCAATACCCAGGCCAGAGTGACACATAGGATACCTAGGATAGAGTGGATAGTCATGACGCCAACAGAATGTCAGGTTCTGTTGATTGCGATCATGAGACCCACGACCAGTCGAGGTTCAAATGAGATACCGTTGTTGGCATGTATTTGCGACAATGATGGTGTTTCAGGAGAACTGATAACGCTGGAAGCCATTGACCTACCCTGACCTAGACTACACCTGTGAGTGGGGTGGGATATACATGACAGGTACCGTTGGTGACCGTTCTGTTGGTGACTTGTGTTCTTATGGTTTCACTGTGCCTATGCCGGACCTTTGATCCTGCAACGTCCGATCTCATCCAGAGGCTACACACACTTCTCCTATGTGGGGAAATCTCCATTGCATCATTTACATCATGGCATGTTTACCTTTCAAAAAAAAAAGAAGAAAAAGAAAAGAAAAGAAAAGATATGTAAAAAAAAAAAAAAAAAAAAAAAAAAAGAGAAAAAGAAAGAAAAGAAGTATTATTATTTCTCATGTGCATGCCATTTTTTTCAGGGTATCCAAGGTTATTATCTTCTTCACTTGAAATGGCTAACAACGTGACAGTTACCAAAGAGGTTACTAGGCGCACCTTCACCTGCAGTTTCTTCCGTGAGGATATAACGCCTCTGATTCGTTTGAGTACCTCAGTTACTGGGCAAAACTTGGATGAGTTCAGGAAAACATATGGTCATATCCTACACATGTTAACTTCTCGGGTTGATGAATGGACTCTATACACACTTCTCCAGTTCTACGATCCTGAGTTACGGTGTTTCACCTTTCCTGATTACCAACTGGCACCAACCCTTGAAGAATATGCTGATATCCTCAAGATTAAGGTTCAACACAGGATTCCTTTTGTATGTGTACCTGAGAAACCGAAAATGGACCGAATTGCTGGTGCTCTTTATTTGAGCATGAAAGATGTT